>NC_092336.1:327771346-328079423 GCF_046630445.1 Rutidosis leptorrhynchoides | reverse complement strand
TAATAATTCACTTTAATAATTCATACTTTAATAATTCACTTTAATAATTCAAAAATCTATTATAAATAGAATTTAATAGGTTTCATTATTTCATAGAAACTTGAAAATATTTTTCTCTAAACTCTCTCAATCGATTTACATATATATATTTACTCCGTATTATTTCAAGATATTATTAGTATACATAAAATATTACGTCGGAGTGCGGTCCGGGTGATTTCGAAATTGTTTTTCGAGTGGGATTGGATTAAGGAAATTATGGGTTATAGCTATGGAGGTGATTGGGTATGGTTCATGGGTATGCTCATGAGGTTAATATAGTGTTTATCATCTCCGTTGCGTCTACGTACCTTTCCTGCAATATTGAATCTCAATATTGATATATGAGTACTCATAATTTAACTTTTACATACTAATAGTGTATCCCTGACTAGTGCTCGAGTATATAGGATTATGCATGTTTGTACTTTTGATATTGCCTTTAGTTAGATTATGTTGAATCCTGAATTAGTTATATATGCGACTGAGATAAGGTATAAGATATACATGTCGTTGAAAAGCTAGCGAAAAATTAAGAACTTTTTATTTAGATATCGAATGATTTCGATGAACGGATTTGAAGTTATAGTCCATCGAATTTTTGTATTATTATTAAAAATGATTATTATTATCGTCGTTATTATCGTCGTTCTAGTTTTATCTTATTATTATTATTATTATTATTATTATTATTATTATTATTATTATTATTATTATTATTATTATTATTATTATTATTATCTTTATTAATAAAAGGATTTATCATTAAAAATTATTTTTTTAATTATTATTACTATCGTTATTATCATTAAAGTTATAATTAGTATTATTATTATTATTATCTAATTATTATTATTATTATCTAATTATTATTATTATTATTATTATTATTATTATTATTATTATTATTATTATTATTATCATTATTAATATATATATATATATATATCATTATTTAAAAATGGTTATTGTTATTATTATTATTATTATATTATCATTATCGTTAATAATGTCATAGTAATTATCATTATTAGTATTATTGTAATTAAAACTAATATTAGTAACACCTAATTATTTTGATTACTATTATTATCATTATTATGAGCACGATATAAAAGACGATTAAAAGCTATTAAACGAAACGATTAGGAAATAATGAGTAAGAGTATCATGATGAAATTAAAATATTATAAGATATTGATTTAGATAAAATTATCGTTCTTATTATTTTTATCATTACTATTATTATTAAAAGTATCGTTAGTATCAAAACTATCATTTTAACAAAAATTATCATTTTAACAAAAATTATCATTTTAATAGAAATGTCATTGTTACTATAAAATATCATTTTTATTATCATTTTAAATAGAATTATTATTTTAAAGATAATATTAAAAATTATCGTAAATATTAAAGTTATCATAATTAGAATTATCGTTTTATCATAATATCACCTTAGTAATTATAAATATTGATATTTTTATAATAATAATTATTATTACAAAATAATACAACTTTTACTTACTAACATTATAGATATTATTTTATCAAATAAATATGTAATACAAACATATTTTACTACGTGTAATAAATTACTTTAATAATACCTATCATATTATCTTTATGATATTAAATGAACCCTATAAATTTTATTACTTAATATATATAAAAGTATATTTTATTATATAAAATTTAATATAAAATTTTATTTATTAATAAATGAATTATATTATTTACTCTAATAAATCTTTTAAAAATATTTAAAAATATAAAACGACGATATTTAAAATATATTATAATCATGTATAAATTTTGGAAATCATTTTGAGTCAAATTGACTTTTGTTGACTTTTGCATATTAGTCTCGAGCATTAGGATTGTGGTACACTATGACCTGACCTAATTGTTAGATAAATATTGACCAACATATAATTATATATAATTAATTTAGGTTCGTGAATCCGAGGCCAACCTTGCACTAGTTCAATGACGTTATATGTATTTTCACTACGAAATACAGTATGGTGAGTTTCATTTGCCTTTTTACCCTTTATATTTTTGGGCTGAGAATACATGCGCAACTTTTATAAATGTTTTATGAAATAGACATAAGTACGTGAAACTACATTCTATGGTTGAATTATCGAAATCGAATATGCCCCTTTTTATTAAGTCTGGTAATTTAAGAATTAGGGAACAGACACCCTAATTGACGGGAATCCTAAAGATAGATCTATTGGGCCTAACAAACCCTATCCAAAGTACCGGATGCTTTAGTACTTCGAAATTTATATCATGTCCGAAGGAGGATCCTGGAATGATAGGGGATATTCTTATATGTATCTAGTTAATGTCGGTTACCAAGTGTTCAATCCATATGAATGATTTTTGTCTCTATGCATGGGATGTATATTTATGAGAACTGGAAATGAAATTCTTGTAGTCTATTAAAATGATGAAAATGAATGATTATGATAAACTAATGAACTCACCAACCTTTTGGTTGACACTTTAAAGCATGTTTATTCTCAGGTATTAAAGAAATCTTCCGCTGTGCATTTGCTCATTTTAAAGATATTAATTGGAGTCTTTCATGGCATATTTCGAAGAACGTTGCATTCAAGTCATTGAGTTCATTAAAGATTATTATTATTAAGTCAATTTATAGTTGAATAGTGGATATTATGAAATGGTATACATGCCTGTCAATTTTCGATGTAAAGAAAGTTTGTCTTTTAAAAACAAATGCAATATTTGTAAAATGTATCATATAGAGGTCAAATACCTCGCGATGTAATCAACTATTGTGAATCGTTTATAATGTATATGAACGGGTCCTTTCAATATGTATTCATTATGTATTTTATATATATTTTTTTACTATTAATATTACTAATATTAGGATTATATTTTATTTAAATATTAGACCCTAACTTTTATAAATTTTATTTGGTTCCATTTAGTTTATATATATTCTTATTTGTTTAAATCTTATAAATATTGTCACATTTTAATTTATGACATATTGTTTATATCAAATTTTTTTTTGTATTAGGGTTAGGGCTTAATATTCATTATTAAATAGGATTAGGGTTTAGTAGTTAATAGGTAGGGTTAGGTTTAGGGTTTTATATAATATTATGATTTTAACAATACCTACGATCATTTAATGAAAGCATAAATTTTTAGTTAATTTGTCGATATGGATAACAACCCTAATGATGAGGCACAGAATATGACATTGAAACCCTAAAGGCAACTTAGTAAATTCAAAAGGGAAAAGTGAGGGTTGTTATAGTACTTCCCCGTTAATTTAAACTTCGTCCCGAAGTTTTAGTAAGACTTCTCGGATGTATCAACATTTAAGAAAATATGAGGATATTTACGCTTCATCTGGCCTACACGTTCCCAGGTATACTTGGGGCCTCTACGTTAATTCCAACAGATCTTACCAACAAGAATAGAGCTTTGTTTCAAACATTTAACCTCATGATCCAGAACTTCTATAGGTTTTTCGGGGAAGTGCAATTAAATGCGAATATCATTCAAGGAAATAACAGATATATCAAGACACTTTTTAAGATTTGAAATGTGAAATGTATGAACTTTAATTAATAGGAAGTGTTGACTAAAAATTACTATTCGATCAACGTTTTGCTAAAACAAGGTTTACACTTAATTACAGTGGGGATCTATTTGAGTGAGAGCTAATGTTGCATGAAATTTTGGCTAAAAGAGCCTAGGTGATTAGAATATCTAGTCTTATGGACTTCCTCCATGACTAGTTCTTGAAAATTTCCGATTAATGGTGATTTTTATAAGATTGACATGTATTTCTTCACTATTAACTACATGTCCAAGGAATTGTACGATTTGTAGCCAAAGTTCACACTTGGAAAAACTTGGCATACAGTTGTTCCTTTTTTTTAAGAGCTCTAGAATCAATTGCAGATGTTGCTCATGCTCTTTCTCGCTCTTGGAATAGATTAAGATGTCATCGATGAAGACTATCACGAATTTATCAAGATAAGGTTTGCATGCATGGTTCATAAGATCCATGAATACAGCAGGAGTATTGGTTAAACCAAAAGGCATGACAAGAAACTCATAGTGTCTACAGCGAGTTCGGATAGTAGTCTTAGAAACATCGGTTTCCGTAACTCTCAATTGATGATAACCCGACCTAAGATCAAGCTTCGAATAGATACTTAACCCTTGCAGTTGGTCAAACGGGTAATCAATAAAGCAGGAATGGATAACTATTCTTGATGGTTAGCGTGTTGAGTTCTCGGTAATCAATACACATTTTCAACGTGCCATCTTTCTTTTTGACAAATAGAACGGGTGCTCCTTACGGAGGCAAGCTAAGACGAATGGAACCTTTCTCCAAAAGTTCTTGGAGTTTGTAAGATAATTCCTTCTTTTCGGATGGAGATAAGAGGTATGGTACCTATGCAATAGGTACAGCACTGGGCCTGGATAATTGAAAAGTGAAGGATAATATGATATCTAGGGTTGATAGTTTTAGTTGACAATATAGTGATAAGGAGTAGGTAATGGTACACAATGGTCCTAAGGTTGATCAAATCTTATTCCCATCATGATCCATTAGGATTTCTGTATGACTTATCATAATATAATTACGTTGATCAAATGTCATTATATTATTCTAAATTATACTTTTATCACTCCATAAGGTTACTACTATGTCATCTAGTCAATATTCCTCTTCTTCGAGGTGAATGATTCAATGGAAAATGAAAGAAAAGAAAGAAAATAACATCATTCATTCATTTAAAAGAAAATAACCAGAGTATTACAGAAACTTAACGAAATCTTCCATAATGTAAAAGTACTAAATGGTAACATAAAGAACACTATGAAAATGAAAAATTTAAATGTCTCTAGTGGTTTCCAAAACTCTTCATTGTGCCTCTTCATTCTTCTTCTTATCTGAACATTGATTTTTTGAAATGCCCTATTCTTCCGCAGTTATAGCAAGTAAGAACGGTTGAATTTGCCTTTGTAGCTGGAGTTTTGGTTGATGGAATAACAACTCTACAATTCTTGGCTACGTGACCCTCCTTCTTGCACTTGGTGCACTCAACCTTACACCATCCTTCATGATGTCTCTCACATCTTTTGCAATAAGGACATTTTCCCTTATACAACTTGTTAAATTTGCTTTTAGAATTTTCTTGCTCCATTCCTTCTCTCTTCCTTTTTGCACCTTCTTTCTCCTTATGTTTGTCGATGAAATAGCTTGCCATGCAATCAGCTTCTTGTATGGTGCTCGGGTTCTCCAAGATAACATCTCTTCGGACTTCATTAGGAAATCCATTGATGTAGCACTGGATCCCTATATACTCAGGAGTAGCCATGAGAACAAACTCTTGAAATCGGTTGGTGTAGCTCATGAGATCAGCATTCACCATTTCTATATTACTAAGCCTAGGTCTTTCAGTACTCTTGTATGTAGGGGGTAGGTATCTTATAAAACTTTGATGAGAACAATTAGTAGAAATTTTTTGCGATACGCCATTGTTTCCATTGTCTTGCATGGCAGCCAACAGTTGTTGAAATTGTGCGGGAGTCAAAGTGACATTTGGATGAGCGTTAGCGCCACGAGTTGGTTGAGCCATTGACCTTTAACACATACAACAGTATTAGTCGAAGAGTTATGGTGCCAGTAAGTTATAAGTTTGTTTAATGATCATAAATTTCACACAACATATTAGGAAAATAGATAGGAGAAATAACGAGATGTTTTAAAAAGAAACACTTGAATTTCATTAAACATCACCAAGATAACTAACAACTTTTATTACACACGAAACGAAACTAGAATAAACAAGAAACGAAACTAAGATAGTTGGTTTAGGCACAGCCTTTACAATGAACGAAAACTAATACGGAAATAGAAAAGAAATCCTAAGATCAAATTCTTAGGTGATGAGGGTTGAGTCTTGAAAATGTTCCCACAGAAGATCCTTGAGAAACTGCACCTCCTTCTCTAGTTCCTCAATCCTTTGATCTGGAAGCTCAGTCTCTCTATCATGTCTCCTAGCAGTCTTTCTAAAGATGTTATACACATAATACGAGTATGTTGACAATTCCTCTTGTTGATCTTCAAGCGTACTAAATTGTCCATCAAGAAGTTTCTTTATCTTACCAAATTCTATCTTCACTTACTGTAAATCACTCTTTACCTTAGCATGTTCAACAGAGTTCGTGCAAAGCACGGGTACAGTGGTAAGACGGGGTTCCTTGGATGAACTTGAACTCTCAGTTTTTGATGTTTTGGGTTCCTTTCTTTTTAAAGAAGAAGGTAAGGCAACAGAGGGCTCGGACTTGGATTCTTCCTCGGGTTCTTCCTTAGAAGGCACCTCCTCCACTTCTTCTTCAATCATCTCTTCCATAAACTCTTCCTCCTCGTCATCCCCATCATCGTTACCATTAGTGTGGGATTCTTCCAAATGAGGGGAGTGTGGTGGACTAGCAGGGACATAGTTTGGGTGAGTTGGTGAAAATGGTGGGGAAACAGGTCCATAAGTCGGTGTGCGGACAGATCTTTCGGAGTAGGATTCCTCGGAGTCAAAAATGACGATCGGGTTAAGGCGAGACATCCTAAATGAAAATAAAGAGAGATGATTAGGTAGGTTCTAAGGATGACGCAAAAGCACGAATAAAATGTAAGGGGAAAATGCACTAAAAACTTAAAACAGGAAAGGTTATAGTCCTATAGATTGCTAAGGCACCTAACTAACACATAAGATACACATAAAATGCAATCCTGGTTCTCTATAACAACCTGGCTCTGATACCACTCTGTCATAACCCTAAATAGGGGCGGGGAAATATGACTTCACAATATCACAACACAAGTATGTATAAACGAGAACGACTCTATATGAGACGTTTTAATTAAAAGCCAATGTATTATAAGCACCGGAAAGTATTAAGTCATTACAAATGACTCCTTAAAATTTAAATGTAATCTAAAATGTTCTAATGAAATAATATGAATGATGATATGCGGACTCCAAAAGCCGCAAAGTCCAAATAGTAAATAATCTTTAGCAATATTCACCTGAGACAAAACATGCTTAAAATGTCAACCAAAAAGGTTGAGTGAACAACATAGGTTTAATATATATAGTTTTAGACCATAAGATTTAGTTATCAAAAGTAAATGCTGAAGTTATGATATCGAGACGTAAACAAAGTTACCCCAGGACACCTTGAACTGTCAGTGTCGTTTAATCATTATTTTGTAACCAAAGACCAACGGTCAAATGGTTAGAGACGTCACTCTCAATAGCGTTATTCACAATAACTAAGCTTGCCTTTATACGTAGTAATTAATGATATCATGGTAGGGATTTAGCATGAATCAAAGCATGTCAGCACAGTTAAACAGTTTTCAGGTACTTGTGTCTAAGCGTAAAACAGTTTGAAAGCAAGCATGTGTCTCAACCCAAAAGTTATAAAATAAGTAATAGAGAAAGTTAAAAAGTGGGGCTATGAAGTTCACCTTAATAGCAGATAGATATTCCACTCAAGTTATATGATCGGAGTGTTGAACACGGAGATCTCAACCTAGAGATATTATGTTCGATTAGTTAATGTCTAATAGACATAAAGTTTGTTTATTAATATAGCAAACTATATTAACAGTGACCGTTTTTGATAAAAGTTATATTTATATAAGTAATAACATACTTAGTGTTATTAAGTGTTACTATATAATTAAGTGTATAAGTTATAATAATAATAGTATTTTAATATATTACTATGTATATCTATCATTATATGTTACGTATATAATTACATCTATGTGATACATACATATATATTCTTTATTATTATTATACATGTATGCGTTCAATACTATATGATATATATATAGTAGGTGTATGTGTTACATATATAATAGTGTAAGATGGTACATATACATATACTTATTACTTTTATTATTATTTTTACTAATCTTATATAACTTATATAATACACATTCATATATACATACACACGTACATATACATACATATATGCACATATATATACACGTATGCATATATTTGCATATACACACACATATACATACAATGTATACATGCACATACGTACGTATGCATGCATGCATGCATGCATGCATGCACATGTATTATTATTATCATTATTCTTTACTACATTACTAATCTTACCATCAAAACTTTTATCTTTAACCTAATCAATACATAAAATCACAACTTTTCAACATAATTTCTAGTTATATTCATTAACCCTAATCATTTTACTCATAAACAATTCCCTTTTCATAATCTATATCATATTCATTATTATTTACTAATACACTTTCATATTTTACAATTAATCTCATTATTCATAATCATGACCTATTAACTTATTAACTTTCATAATCTTAACTCTTAATCATTATTATCTCATTTATCATTAACACATAATAAGAACCCATGTTCATTCTTTAACTTACTAACTAGGTTACCATTATTCTTTTATCAAACTTTCAATCTCATATGTAATTCTTTTCATATATTAACACTAATCTTTACTAACCACAATTATTATCCATTTAAATTTTAAATCCACAAGTTCATATTAATTTACATAAACATACTAACTAAATTATATCCTAATAACTTTTAACCTCATTCATAACCTTTTAACATCCTACCTAATTATAATACTATTAATCTAACAATCTTATTAATCATCATCAAAATCTTTTATGATACTTTTAACCTTTTTCATTAATCATCTAACTTATTCATAATCTCTTAAGTTTTACAATCTTTAATCTTATTAATCACATTCGTGACTAGTTTATTAATCACTAACCATTATTCTTTCATGCACAATACTTATAACCATATATCATTAACATTAATTAACCTAGTGTCATATTAATCTATAACCATGATCATACATCTTTTATCTTTTAACATTATTACATGAAATCATAACTTTTACTCATTAAACTTTATCATACAACATCTTACTTGATATAATACTTATAAGTAATAAATTTAAAACAAGGTTAAGCTAGGGTTTTAGGGATACCTTATGAAGGTGAAGATCAAGAGGGTGATGATGATTATGGACTGCAGCAAAAACAGAAACCAACAGCACACTTTACGACCCAATTGGGTCTGTTTGGGTTCGACAGAAAGTAGCAACGCAACTGCAGTAATTCAGAATAATACACAGCAATAATGGATCGAATATTAGGCTGTTTTGAAGGCGAATAAAGCAGGAAAAAGCTGTAACCAGATGGCGACTCAGGAGACTAAATCAGCAGCAAGAAAACAGCAGGTTTTAGCGATGCAGGTGGGCTGTAGAAGCTGCAGCAGATGGAGTACCAAAAAGGCTGAATGGAAACTATTTTGGTGATGTGGTTTGTCGATGTAGATGGGGGTTTGGGATGGGTTTTTCAGTCGACAAATTGGGAGGAAAAAGAAGCTGGATTAGTCGACTAAATTGCAGCAGGAAACTTGTGGGATTATTTTGTGGTGAACTAATAAAAAACTTGATTCCTTATATAGTTGTGTTTGTTTCCTAATCCAACTCAATTAGTTGGATATCAAGGACACTAATTAGAGTTTGGCTAGGATTGTGTATGCTTAGGATCAAGTTAACTTTCTCTTCTTTTTTTTAGCCTAGCCGTATTTTTATACATGTAGTATATTTATTTTATTTTTTTTCGACACATATGTATTCATTATGTATTTTATATTTTTTTACTATTAATATTACTAATATTAGGATTATATTTTATTTAAACATTAGACCTAACTTTTATAAATTTTATTTGGTTCCATTTAGTTTATATATATTCTTATTTGTTTGAATCTTATAAATATTGTCACATTTTAATTTATGATATATTGTTTATATCATTTTTTTTGTATTAGGGTTAGGGTTTAATATTCATTATTAAATGGGATTAGGGTTTAGTAGTTAATAGGTAGGGTTAGGTTTAGGATTTTATATAATATTAGGATTTTAATAATACCTACGATCATTTAATGAAAGCATAAATTTTTAGTTCATTTTTCGATATGGATAACAACCCTAATGATGAGGCAGAGAATATGACATTGAAACCCTAAGGGCAACTTAGTAAATTCAAAAGGGAAAAGTGAGGGTTGTTATACTCACCTTTTTCAACCAGTGCATACCAATTATTACATCAAAACTCCCTAACTCGACTGGTATTAAATCAATTTTAAACATTTCATCCCCCAGTTTAATTTCTCTATCCCGACATATATTATCTACTGAAATTAATTTACCGTTTGCTAATTCGAGTAAAAATTTACTATCCAAAGGCGTCAATGGGCAACTTAATTTAGCATAAAAATCTCTACTCATATAGCTTCTATCCGCACCCGAATCAAATAAAACATAAGCAGATTTATTGTCAATAAGAAACGTACCCGTTACAAGCTCTGGGTCTTCCTGCGCTTCTTCCGTATTAATATTGAAAACTCTTCCGCGGCCCTGCCCATTAGTATTCCCCTGATTCGGGAAATTACTTCTAATGTGGCCCAATTTTCCACATCCATAACAAACAAAGGCGGCATTACTTGTTTCGACACTATTTGTCCCTTTAGTTCTGTTAAACTTTTGTCCGTAGACCTCACACATTCTCGCACCATTGCCAGTTCTTTTACACTTGGTGTAAAATGTCGTGCAGAACTCATTCTGGTGGTACTCTTCACACCTTTGGCATTTTTGGTTTTTGTTGCCATTGTTGTTGTTGAGATTGTTGTTGGGATTTTTATTGTTGTTGAAATGATTGTTGTAGTTGTTGTTGTTGTTGGGACGTTTGTTGTAGTTATTATTAGGATTGCGGTTATTGTTGCGATTGTTGTTGCAGTTGTTATGATTGTTATTGTGATTATGGTTGTGATTGTTGTTGTTGTTGTATTGCTGACCCTTGTCAGTGGTTTCGTCCCACTTTCTCTTGAGTTGTTTCGTATTGGCTTCTTCGGCTGCCTGCTCTTTAATTCTTCCCTCAATCTGATTTATGAGTTTATGAGCCATTCGATTTGCCTTTTGTATGGAAGCGGGCTTGTGTGAACTCACATCTTCTTAAATCCTTACTGGTAACGCTTTTACAAACGCGTCGATCTTATCTTCTTCATCTTCGAACGCTCTCGGACACAATAGGCACAACTCTGTGAATCATCGTTCATATGTGGTAATGTCGAACCCTTGTGTTCGTAACTCTCTAAGTTCTACCTTGAGCTTATTGACTTCGTTTCTAGGACGGTACTGCTCGTTCAACCATTGCTTGAATGCCGACCACGGTAGTGCGTAAACAGCATTTTGTCCTACCTGCTCAAGATAGGTGTTCCACCACGTTAACGCAGTACCTGTGAAGGTATATGTAGCGTACTTAACTTTCTCCTATTTAGTACACTTACTTATGGCAAACACCGATTCGAACTTCTCGGTCCACCGTTTCAATCCAATTGGTCCTTCAGTTCTATCAAATTCCAAGGGTTTGCAGGTAGTGAATTCTTTGTAGGAGCATCATATACGATTTCTTGTGGAATTAGTTCCACTGCTAGATCCAGAGTTATTGTTATTTTGCATCGCAGCCTGTACTGCAGCTATGATCGCAGCAAGGAAAATACGGAAATCTTCCTCACTCATGTTCAAGTTCTGACGAGTCGTCGGTGCCATTTCCTTCAAAAATAGCCAAAAGAATTGAGTTAATCATATAGAATTTAAGAGTAGTCAATAGTATTTCGTAGCATTATATGAACTTATTTATAAAAGTTTTTTCTTCATATTAGCATTTTATAGTTTTAATTCGGGTAGTACCTACCCGTTAAGTTCATACTTACTAGCTACTATACAACTCAACTACTACGCTTCTATATGAAAAAATATTACAATAATATTTCGCGTTCAAACTTTAAACAATATTTTACAAACTTACAATACCGCTATTATACATATAGGATGAAATATAGCACATAATAACTTTACTACTCGGCAGCTATAAAGGCAATTCTAGTTAATACGCAAGTTGTTCAGCAAAATAAATAAAGACACGTAATTCATAAGTCCAGAAACAAGTCATGCATTCTGGTTTTACTAAGACCACTTCCCATCCTTGGTCTTGTGAAAAGTAACTGTTATGACCATTGGCTATGTAGCATGTTGTAATGTCGTCAAAAGGACGAGGGTTTCATAATGTCCAACAGCCCCGTAATAATCTAAAAACCTTGTTTCTCACCCCAACTACTGAATCCGTCACTTGTGGGAAGGTTTTATTTGAAAGTTGTAATCCGATGTTCTTTTTCTAACTTTGGTAAGAAGCGAACATCACTAACCCGTAAGTATAACATGCTTCTTAATGTTGCATTTTAGAAGGTCTTTCTAACTCACGAAATCCTATGTTGGGATATGTTGAGTCAAAATAGGTTCTTAACCCGTAGCGTAAAATTGCATTTGGGTTCCCCACATTTAACGCTTTAAAAAAAACACGGCGTAACTTACGGTCTCCCCAATGTGATATACCCCACCTATAAAAGGAAAGCCTTTTATAAACTAAGGCATTTCTGGAAAGTCTTTCAAATGTTTGACAAGTTAATTTTGCCATAACTAAATGTGTTGATGAATTCTGACCGACTCTAGACAAGATTTCCTCAATCATATCCTCTGGTAGGTCTTCAAAAATATTCGGTTGTCTACCCTTAACGTCCATTTTGTTTTTATACTGTAAAATAGACAAGGATTAGATTCGTAAAAGATAATTAACAAACAATACAAGCAATTTTTACATAGAACATAAAAGTACAAGCACACTACAATACATATAATACACAACATGATTACAACTCTCTAATCTAAATCACTGGTTTCTTCTTCTTCGGACTTGGTTCGTTTTCCTAATTTTCTAGGAATATATGGTGTTCCTCTAATACGAGCCGTCGTTTTCCACAATGGTTTAGAAAAACCTGGTGGTTTAGAGGTTCCCGGGTTATTGTTACAATTTAGGAAATACGGATTTTGCCGATACATATAAAGTTCATCGGAGTTGGAAACAGGTTTCTCTATTTTTATACCTTTTCCCTTATTATTTTCTTTTGCTTTATTAAATTGGGTCGAGGCAATTTCTATAACATCATCGGAATCCTCATCGGGATCCGATTCATCGAAAAAATTGGTAATCTTCCCAATAATTTGCTTCCTTGGCGGAAACACCATTGACCATTTTTAACTTTGGTACGTTGGTTGAGGATTTTCTTTTATTTAATCGATTTACTGTAGGTATAAATATTTCTTCCTACGGAACCTCTTCTTCTTCCGGTTCCTCCTCTTCCGGTTCCTCCTCTTCTTCCTCTTCGGGAATTTGTGAATCTTCCCAAAGTATATTCGACTCTTCATTATTATTAGGTGAGTCGATGGGATTTGTACTAGTGGTAGACATTAAGAGGTTAATATATCACATAATAATTACATGTTAATAATATATAGTTTCCAACAAAAGTGTTAAGCAATAGTTTTAAAAAAAAAACACGGTCGAAGTCCAGACTCACTAATGTATCCTAACAACACGATAAGACACACTAATGTAAATTTCTGGTTCTCTAAGACCAACGCTCGGATACCAACTGTGAAATATCCCGTTCATATTGATTATAAACGTTCCATATTAATTGATTTCGTTGCGAGGTTTTGACCTCTATATGAGACGTTTTTCAAAGACTGCATTCATTTTTAAAACAACCATAACCTTTATTTTATCAATAAAGGTTTTAAAAATATTACGTAGATTATCAAATAATGATAATCTAAAATATAATGTTTACACACGACCATTACATAATGGTTTACAATAGAAATATATTACATCGACATATGTTTCTTGAATGCAGTTTTTACACAATATCATACAAACATGGACTCCAAATCTTGTCCTTATTTTAGTATGCAATAGTGGAAGCTCTTAGTATTCACCTGAGAATAAATGTAGTGACCCGGAAAATTTTGACTAATTTTAAACCAAACTCTCGATACGATTTAATATTTTTGACACGATAAGCAAAGTTTGTAAGGTTGAGTCTTAAAAAGTTTAAACTGTTTCATATATTCAATTGACCTTTGACTATGCTTGATGATTCATGAATAATTAATTGTAAATAGATATGTGTGAATATATATATATAAATAATAATTAGAAATATAAATTGAAATATTACATGAAGTAATTGTTAGAATTAATAATGTAAAATAAAATAATATATATTATTATTATTTAAGACATATCTATATATAAATAAAGTATATTAAAAATTAAATATTGAATGATTATAATACTCCTTTGATATTCCGATTGATATTAATCAAGGTAAATACGAACTTATGTAATTTTAAAATAAAAGGTGATCCGAAAATGAGTTATATAAGTTATAGGCTTATTAAAAGTATATTTAGGATCTAATTATTTAATTTTAACACTTTTTATATTTTACCCATAAATGAGAGGGACAGTTGAAGTAATTTTTATTTATTAAATTAATGACTGAATTTATTACCAAAAAGACTAAAATAATTAAAGGTAATTAATCTTAAAATTTGGAATTTATCTTAGTACTTGTTATCCGCCACTGATGATCAACGGAACACAAAATCCAGTCCGTGAAGGGAATAGTAGATGACGGCTAATATTATCACACGTTTATATATTTATATTATATATATCTTTTCTCGTTTGTCTGGACTTAATCCGTGAATTGAGTGATGTCAAAATATTAATAAAAGTATTAGTGAGCTGTACCATTTTCCTTATTCTGTTTCATTTCACCATCATAGTATAGTTAACATCTATTCTTTAATACATGCATACATTACCAAAGACCAACATTCATACACTTCATTTCACATGTAATCAATTATCACCAACCCTTTGATAACTAAATTGATAACTATATTCTTTTTTCTCTGGTTCATGATACTCGACATCCATCAACTCTCTTCACCCACCAGAGCACCATCACAACAAACTACCACCACGAACTCCATCAAAAATTTATTGATGAAATCTTTTTGTTGTTTCGGTTCTATAAACCGAGACCCACTTCAACAACATGATTCTACAACCACAATCGAACCACCATTGGAGACCACCACATTATAATCACCTTTCATTACCAGTGTAAACCATCATAAACCCACCAATTTGTCTATTCACCTTGCAAACCTTCACCTTACATCATAACTATGGTATACAACGTGAAATTGCATGGTCATCCAGTTGGTTTCTGTTTCAGTTTAGTACAACGGGTAATCTATCTATCTTTTGTATTTTCAATTCTCGCTACTTCTATTCTCTTTGCGTTTTCTGTCCGAATACAAACATGACTACCACCTTCAACCCTTGACAACCACCTTTGTCTCTCCTTTCGTCCTATTCTCAACCGATAACCACCACGACACCACACACCATCGAATCACTCACTAGTATGCTCCTGTTTCAGTTTCTATTCTAAATTTTTTATCGAACATCACACAACTCACTTACTAATGATCATGTAATACTATATAGTTGTATATTATTCTGTTGGCTGACAATCCCTCAAAAGAAAAACCCCACTTGGAATATTAATTGAGAAAGTGGGATACATGTACTTAAAGCTATTCCATTTAAATTAAACCAAACATACCCATTTAATAACCTTTTGATGATGTTTCTTGCTCGATTAAAGAGGCTACTGCTCGCAGCTGCAAATTATCATCTCAAACCACGATCAACAACCATCAACCACCTACAATATTTTGTTATCATCGTTGTACAAAGGATCCGTTTCTGTTCGATTATGAAACCACCGCAACCGCCACCTTTTCTTCTCGCTCTTTCTTCTATTTTAAATCGTAAACCAACCACCATCACTGCAGCACTTCTGTTATTTTCTGATATATTCGAACACCAAGAAGCCACCACTGTTACTGTTATATTGTTTTGGTTTCTATTTAAAAACGACCAGAAAACCAGCCACCATTCATTGTGTATTGTTGCTGCAACGGCTTGCATATCACATATGTTTCTATATTTTTTTTTTTTACGACTGCTAGATGGAAAGATGATAGATAAAGGAAGATGATGTGTAGTGTAAAATGAAGAAGGTACATACAGTGACATGGCCAACCGATTTTCTTTCTTTTACCTTTATAGCCGACAAAGATTTAAGTATTTTAAACCCACTTGCATTGCTACAATATTCCTTTTTCTTTGTTTTTTTCAGAAAATAGCTGAACCAGTAAATTCATTGGGCTGAGTATTTAATTGAGTGTTGGGCTGAGATTCATTGGATAGTTGGACCTAAATTAAATGGATCTCGGTATTGGGCCATAGATGTGAAAGTGGGTTTTAAGAAAACAGATACACACGGGTTATAAACCATTGGGATGATATTAATTCCAGAAAACAGAAATGGAAGGATGGCGTGAGGTGTTAGCGCGTGAGCGAGTGGTCGAGGGTTCAAGTCCCGGCATGGGCGATTCACTATTTTTTTGAGCCTTTGAAGGTAGCCATTTATCAACTTATTATTTTTATTATTATTATTATTATTATTATTATTATTATTATTATTATTATTATTATTATTATTATTATTATTATTATTACTAATAAAAGTGTATTTATAAAAGATATCATCCAGTACTAAAATAATGTTAGAAACAAAATAAGGATTATTATTACTTTCATTAATATTAGTATTAGTATCAATTTTATAACTATTAGTATTGTTATTATCATTGTTATTATTATTTAAACCAATGTATCATTATCAAAACTATTATTTTCACTATGATTATTATTAAACTTTTCATTTTACTAAAAACTACTGTTATTATCATAAGATTTATTATTAAAACTATCATTAATATTATTATTAATAAAATCATTAATACTATTATCATTATTATTAATATTAGTATTATCATCATCACTAATTTAATCGCTACTAATGTTATTTTAGTATTATTATAATTACTATTTTAACAAACAGATGTATTATATACATATAAAATATTTGATACTTATAATATAACTAAAGTTATATTTTTATATAGTAACAATGAAATATATAAATTAATAATATAAAACATTATATCAATAATAAATAATATATATAATCGTTCGAAAACAGGTATATGTATTAATATATATATGAATGATATATGTTCGTAAATCCGAGGCCAACCCTGCATTATTCAGTTGTTCAATATAGTCATATGTATTTTTACTACAAAATACATTAGGTGAGTTTCATTTGATTCCCTTTTTACTCTTTACATTTTTGGGACTGAGAATACATGCGCTTTTATAAATGTTTGACGCAATAGACACAAGTACCTTAACTGCATTCTATGATAGAATTATCTGGGATTGGGGTTGATTATTATGACACGCATTAGCCCCAGTTTCCGTTAGAGCGTATGAGCTCCCGAGCTTGGTGGATGGTTTATTATTTATGACATTTTGGCACCGGTTGTAGTGACCCGAACTTTTCCATGTTTATATATATATATTAAATGAAATTGTTATTTACATGATTAAGTGTTTCCAACATGTTAAGTAATCAAACTTGTTAAGACTTGATTAATTGAAATAGGTTTCATATAGACAATTGACCACCCAAGTTGACCGGTGACATATATATGGTTATATATATAGTTAACATGATTTTATTATAAGTATGTATCTCATTAGGTATTTTAACAATGAGTTATATACATAAAAATGAGACTATTAATTTAAGAAACTCGAAAACGATATATATAACGATTATCGTTATAACAACATCTTACTAGGTACATATGAATCATATTAAGATATTGATACACTTGGTTAATTATGTTAAATGATAAGTAAATATATTATTAAGTGTATTACCAATGAAATACATATGTAAAATTAAGACTACTAACTTAATGATTTCGAAACGAGACATATATGTAACGATTATCGTTGTAACGACATTTAACTGTATATATATCATACTAAGATATATTATATATCATAATATCATGATAATATAACAATTTAACATCTAATTTGTTATAATAAATAATGGGTTAACAACATTCAACAAGATCGTTAACCTAAAGGTTTCAAAACAACATTTACATGTAACGACTAACGATGACTTAATGACTCAGTTAAAATGTATATACATGTAGTGTTTTAATATGTATTCATATACTTTTGAAAGACTTCAAGACACTTATCAAAATACTTCTACTTAACAAAAATGCTTACAAGTACATCCTCGTTCAGTTTCATCAACAATTCTACTCGTATGCTCCCGTATTCGTACTCGTACAATACACAGCTTTTAGATCTATGTACTATTGGTATATACACTCCAATGATCAGCTCATAGCAGCCCATGTGAATCACCTAACACATGTGGGAACCATCATTTAGCAACTAGCATAAAATATCTCATAAAATTACAAAAATATGAGTAATCATTCATGACTTATTTACATGAAAACAAAATTACATATCCTTTATATCTAATCCATACACCAACGACCAAAAATACCTACAAATACTTTCATTCTTTAATTTTCTTCATCTAATTGATCTCTCTCAAGTTCTATCTTCAAGTTCTAAGTGTTCTTCATAAATTCCAAAAGTTCTAGTTTCATAAAATCAAGAATACTTCCAAGATTGCAAGTTTACTTCTAAGTTTTCTAAATCCATTCCAAGTAATCATCCAAGATCAAGAAACCTTTGTTACTTACAGTAGGTTATCTTTAAAATACAAGGTAATAATCATATTCAAACTTTAATTCAATTTCTATAACTATAACAATCTTAATTCGAGTGGAAATCTTACTTGAAATTGTTTTCGTGTCATGATTCTGCTTCAAGAACTTTCAAGCCATCCAAGGATCCTTTGAAGCTAGATCTATTTTTCTCATTTCCAGTAGGTTTATCCAAGGAACTTGAGGTAGTAATGATGTTCATAACATCATTCAATTCATACATATAAAGCTATCTTATTCGAAGGTTTAAACTTGTAATCACTAGAACATAGTTTAGTTAATTCTAAACTTGTTCGCAAATAAAAGTTAATCCTTCTAACTTGACTTTTAAAATCAACTAAACACATGTTCTATATCTATATGATATGCTAATTTAATGATTTAAAACCTGGAAACACGAAAAACACCGTAAAACCGGATTTACGCCGTCGTAGTAACACCGCGGGCTGTTTTGGGTTAGTTAATTAAAAAGTATGATAAACTTTGATTTAAAAGTTGTTATTCTGGGAAAATGATTTTTATTATGAACATGAAACTATATCCAAAAATTATGGTTAAACTCAAAGTGGAAGTATGTTTTCTAAAATGGTCATCTAGACGTCGTTCTTTCGACTGAAATGACTACCTTTACAAAAATAACTTGTAAGTTATTTTTCTGACTATAAACCTATACTTTTTCTGTTTAGATTCATAAAATAGAGTTCAATATGAAACCATAGCAATTTGATTCACTCAAAACGGATTTAAAATGAAGAAGTTATGGGTAAAACAAGATTGGATAATTTTTCTCATTTTAGCTACGTGAAAATTGATAACAAATCTATTCCAACCATAACTTAATCAACTTGTATTGTATATTATGTAATCTTGAGATACCATAGAAACATATACAATGTTTCGACCTATCATGTCGACACATCTATATATATTTCGGAACAACCATAGACACTCTATATGTGAATGTTGAAGTTAGCTATACAGGGTTGAGGTTGATTCCAAAATATATATAGTTTGAGTTGTGATCAATACTGAGATACGTATACACTGGGTCGTGGATTGATTCAAGATAATATTTATCGATTTATTTCTGTACATCTAACTGTGGACAACTAGTTGTAGGTTACTAACGAGGACAGCTGACTTAATAAACTTAAAACATCAAAATATATTAAAAGTGTTGTAAATACATTTTGAACATACTCGATGTTCCATTTGACTATTTTGAAGGAAATGGCACCGACTATGAAAGGACCCGTTCATATACATTATAAACGATTCACAATAGTTGATTACATTGCGAGGTATTTGACCTCTATATGATACATTTTACAAACATTGCATTCGTTTTTAAAAGACAATCTTTCTTTACATCGAAAATTAACAGGCATGCATACCATTTCATAATATCCACTATCCAACTATAAATTGATTTAATAATAATCTTTGATGAACTCAATGACTCGAATGCAACGTTCTTCGAAATATGCTATGAAAGACTCCAAGTAATATCTTTAAAATGAGCAAATGCACAGAGGAAGATTTCTTTAACACCTGAGAATAAACATGCTTTAAAGTGTCAACCAAAAGGTTGGTGAGTTCATTAGTTTTTCATAATCATTTATTTCCATCATTTTAATAGACCACAAGAATTTCATTTCCAGTTCTCATAAATATACGTCCCATGCATAGAGACAAAAATAATCATTCATATGGTGAACACCTGGTAACCGACATTAACTAGATACATATAAGAATATCCCCTATCATTCCGGGATCCTCCTTCGGACATGATATAAATTTCGAAGTACTAAAGCATCCGGTATTTTGGATGGGGTTTGTTAGGCCCAATAGATCTATCTTTAGGATTCGCGTCAATTAGGGTGTCTGTTCCCTAATTCTTAGATTACCAGACTTTAATAAAAAGGGGCATATTCGATTTCGATAATTCAACCATAGAATGTAGTTTCAATTACTTGTGTCTATTTCGTCAAACATTTATAAAAGCGCATGTATTCTCAGTCCCAAAAATATAAAGGGTAAAAAGGCAAATGAAACTCACCATACTGTATTTCGTAGTAAAAATACATATAACGTCATTGAACAAGTGCAAGGTTGGCCTCGGATTCACGAACCTAAATTAATTATATATATTTATGTGTTGGTCAATATTTGTCTAACAAATTAGGTCAAGTCATAGTGTACCACAATCCTAATGCTCGAGACTAATATGCAAAAGTCAACAAAAGTAAATTTGACTCAAAATAATTTCCAAAAATCTATACATGATTAATATATAGTTTAAATATCGTCGTTTTATATTTTTAAATATTTTTAAAAGATTTATTAGAGTGAATAATATAATTTATTTATTAATAAATAAAATTTTATATTAAATTTATATAATAAAATATACTTTTATATATATTTAAGTAATAAAATTTATAGGGTTCATTTAATATCATAAAGATAATATGATAGGTATTATTAAAGTAAGTTATTACACGTAGTAAAATATGTTTGTATCACATATTTATTTGATAAAATAATATCTATAATGATAGTAAGTAAAAGTTGTATTATTTTGTAATAATAATTATTATTATAAAAATATCAATATTTATAATTACTAAGATGATATTATGATAAAACGATAATTCTAATTATGATAACTTTAATATTTACGATAATTTTTAATATTATCTTTAAAATAATAATTCAATTTAAAATAATAATAATAATAATGATATTTTATAGTAACAATGACATTTCTATTAAAATGATAATTTTTGTTAAAATGATAGTTTTAATACTAACGATACTTTTAATAATAATAGTAATGATAAAAATAATAAGAAAGATAATTTTATCTAAATCAATATCTTATAATATTTTAATTTCATCATGAAACTCTTACCCATTATTTCCTAATCGTTTCGTTTAATAGCTTTTAATCGTCTTTTATATCGTGTTCATAATAATGATAATAATAGTAATCAAAATAATTAGGTGTTACAAATATTTGTTTTAATTACACTAATATTAATAATGATAGTTACTATAACATTATTAACGATAATACTAATAATTATCTTAATGATAATATAGTAATAATAATAATAACAATAACAATAACTATTTTTAAATAATGATATATATATTAATAATGATAATAATAATAATAATAATAATAATAATACCAATAATAATAATAATAATAATTGGATAATAATAATAATACTAATTATAACTTTAACGATAATAACGATAGTAATAAAAAAAATAACAATTTTTAATGATAAATCTCTTTTATTGATAAAGATAATAATAATGATAATAATAAGATAAAACTAGAACGACGATAAAAACGACGATAATAATAATCATTTTTAATAAAAATATCGAAAATTCAATTGATTTTAACTTCTAATCCGTTCATCGAAACCATTCGATATCTAAAGGAAAAGTTCTTAATTTTTCGCTAGCTTTCTAAGGACATGCATATCTTATACCTTATCTCAACCGCAAGTGTAACTAATTCAAGATTCAACCTAACCTGTCTAAGGGCAATATCAAAAGTACAAGCATGCATAATCCTAAATACTCGAGCACTAGTCAGGGATACACTATTAGTATGTAAAAGTTAAATTATGAGTACTCACGTATCAATATTGAGATTCAATATTGCAGGAAAGGTACGTAGACGCAACGGAAATGATAAACACTATATTGACCTCACGAGCATACCCATGAACCATACTCAATCACCTCCATAGCTATAACCCATGATTTCCTTAATCCTATCCCACTCGAAAAACAATTTCGAAATCACTCGGACAGCACTCCGTCGTAATATTTTATGTATACTAATAATATCTTGAAATAATACGGAGTAAATATATTTATGTAAATCGATTGAGAGAGTTTAGAGAAAAATATTTTCAGGTTTCTATGAAATAATGAAACCTATTGAATTCTATTTATAATAGATTTTTGAATTATTAAAGTATGAATTATTAAAGTGAATTATTAAAGTATGAATTATTAAAGTGAATTATTAAAGTTAAAGTAAAGTAAAAATAAAGTAAAGGTAAAGTTTAAGTATAGTAAAAGTATAAAACTACATAATACGTATAATACGCGTATAAATATATATAATATTAATTTAAATCATTATATATATTTAATAAAATAAAATATAAATATCGTTATCTTTATCATACTAGTTAAGTAATGAGTTGTCAAAAGTGGTTCTAGATATTTATAAAAGTTATATACGTTTTAATAATAAAGTTCTTTTTAAACTGAAAACGTTTTTGTATGTTTGAAACTAAATAGATCAATCGAGTCTTTATGAGATTCAATCTTCCACTATCCTTTGTCTAGTTCTCAATGATTAACAATTTGTTCTTATTTATAAATCACTTTACCATTTTTCGAATATTGTTAAAATAGAAAAATTTCTCAAATCAACGTGGGCCTTTCAACAGAGACTTGTAATCATAATTCAATATATCTGATAATTCAATCATTTGATCTTATCTTCTAATTCCATTGATAAACATTTTGAAACAGATACAATCATATAAAGTATTTAATCTAATATTTTGTTTACGTTTTAAGTTATAATATATATACACATATACATATATAATCATATTCGTTTAATGGTTCGTGAATCGTTAGAACTTGGTCGAGGTTGAATGAATGTATGAACATAGTTTAAAATTCTTGAAATTTAACTTAACAAATATTGCTTATCGTGTCGGAAACATATAAAGATTAAAGTTTAAATTTGGTTGGAAATTTCCGGGCTGTCACAGTACCTACCCGTTAAAGAAATTTCGTCCCGAAATTTGAGTGGAAAGGTCGTGAATGATAATAAGTATGTTTTCATGATGCATACGGGCTGAAAATTAGAGTTTTATTATCAGCGAATAATTTGGATAAACAATCCATTTATATGAAGAGTACGAATGAAGCTAACATAGAAGAGTGAAATGAGTAAGTGTAGATTCATCTTATCATTTGACGTAGATATGATTGATTCCCAGATTTCAAGGAATTTGAAGAAAATCTTCTTAATAAGATTTGACTCTCCGGTAATCAAGGGAATTAGGATTCCCTTTAAATGCGATCGTCCATTTTAATTGTTCTGTCAGAGATTTTCTTATAAATTCACCTCCTTCGTTACCTTACAACTCACACCTTCTGTTGATGCATTTTATGCAAGTCCCTAGACATCTACCCACGTCCATTGCAGGTACAACAGTTTACAGGCCACCATGATAATTCGTTATTATACTATCCGTGTTTGTATGTGGTTACAGGAACTGCAGGAACGAGATTTAGATGTTTGACTATGTTAGATTTAGTCAGACATACGAGTGAAGCCTCACTAGTACAGCTGACAGGCTCATACGCATGGTTGATGCTGAGCTAAGTCACAATTACGACCTAAATAAGAAGACACGAGTGAGTGATCACCCGTACGGCTGATGAAGCCAACTCGTACGTGTGATGAATGAATCGTATGGGTGAGTCAACAGCAGGGGTATATAAAGTCTCATGTTCTTCATTTTAGGTTAAGCCTCTCATTTGTTACACACACTCAGATCTAGTGAGCTCCTCCGATTCTCTCTCAGTCCAAATCACCCAGGTGGTGAATAATAGCTCTAGGTGTTGATCTAATCACACTTGATTTAGCTGTGATTTGACTAAATTAATCAAAAAAAAACTTAACGTATTCACTAGAGAATTTGATTCACTTATTCCGCCATTGTGTGAGTTAAATCTGTTGATTTCTAAGTTCCTAGTCATGTTTCATCACCTTCTATTCTTTCCCCCTCAACTCATATTTTAAAGTATTCATCAATATGCTCCATCCAGTTCTGATTCTCGATATACTTCTAACTTTCATATCGGTCATTCTTCTTTTTCATCTACCGCCAGAAGAATCTATTTACTTCTACTATACTCTTGGGTTTATAGTGTTTCTAGTTCTCCTGTGTCTTTATATTGCTATATGCATCGATATATATGGTTTATAATTTATGGTTTATCGTTGGGCTTTATATGTTCCCTTATATTTAAAAGTCTCTGCTTCTGTCTTCTATAATCATTATCATTCACAATTAATGCTCTCTTTTATTTGCTGCAATTTATACCCCAATTTCTATTTCGGAGTTTTGTCCTTTCGTTTCTTCTTCTTGCGATTAAGCACCGCTTGTAATGGTCCAGAATTCACAGATATGAATTTCGAAATGAACATTGTTAATGTTCTAGGAAGGAAATTGTGATGGCACGATCTTGACTTGTCAAATTACTAGAATACCTTGGAAAAGGCCGAATCATCAAGAAATATTTTCTTGATATTTTAGAGGTTAAATAGAATACAAGAGTCGTATAACATGGCACATGATGATGTTATGATCTGTGAATCATCACGTTCCATTTAGAAACTCAGCATGACTTACTGTAATATAATCACGTTGATCAAGTGTCATTATATTATACTAATTCATGCTTCAGTTCCCAACACTACTTCAAAATATTTCTATTTTAAACTTGAATATTTCAGAATTTAGAAACTAAAATAGTTTCTTTTATGATGTAATACAGATAGCGCGAAGAGGTAAATGATTTCAAATAAGAAAAATTAAGAAAATATCTTCAGAAATATGGAGGATATTTATAATGAAAGATATGATGATATTTTAGAATATCTAAGATCAGAGGATGATGAAGAATATTATTCACAAGGGTTTAGAGTCAGAAGTAAGGTATTTGATAATAATTTTAGCAGACACTGAATCATTTAGATTCTTTGAAGGCAGGTTTAGTCTTTGTGATTTGTCCATAGCCTCCTTCATGGTTTGCTTAATCCGTTTTCCAGTTCCAAACCTTCTCTTTTTCTAAGCTTTTCCAACACACTATCCTTTATTATCAAACTTTTGACTGTTAAGGTCGTTTATAGTTTTTGCTGCTTCATCAGCATTTTCCAAACTTCGGAGAACTAGTTCGCAGTTTAGGGTGTTTTTCAGAAACTTCACATTCAAAGTATATAAGTCTAGGAGATAGACGTTATATATACACCTATAACTGTTGGCAGAGACATGCTGCAAGATTTCAAAATACTAATTGCTGATTCCCAGTAATTGGCATGACAATTCTTGTTACAAGATGCGGATGAGTAAATGATGGGGTTTCGATAAATATAATGACTTTTCGGAAAGTCAAAGATCAGTGAAGTTGTTGGTAAGTTTATTTTTAATGTGGTGAGACATAAAAGGTTCTCCGGTAATGATGACGAAAGGGCAACGTCTATATCAAGGTTATAATAAGACTGTTTCAACTGAAAAGTCGAAGTTGACTTGCTAAAGCTGTGAAAAAACTGACTAATTTGAAAAGGAATCGCAAAGTTATTTTTGCTAATAAATGCCAAAGGGTCTGACACGGATACGTGTTAAATTATGACTCTGGTTTCGAGAGCTTTTCAGATGCAAGACTGTGGTTAATACGTGGTTGGATCATCATCTCGATTGTTTATTATTTGAAGTGTCTTCAGGAATTTTGAAGGGTTTTGAACACAGATTGTAATCGTTAATATACATATGATGTTCTAACATAGTTTTGAAGTCAAAGTATAGCTTGTGAAAGATGTAAGGATCTAAGAGTGATGATTTCGGTCATATCTCGAGTTGAATTCTGAGATTTCAAAATCAGAATATGCAATTAAATTTTGAATGAGTATGGTTGTTTTGATTTCTATAAAAGAATATATATTGTTTGAGAAAATAGTGAGTATAGTTGATGATTGATGAATCAGATTCGAAGAATGTAACATATTAATTGTAAATTTATATATCTCTCGGGTATTACCTACCCGTTAAAAAATATTTCACAATTAATATTTTGTACAAAAGAATTTTTATTACAGTCTTTTTGAAAATATATATATATATATATATATATATATATATATATATATATATATATATACATATATATATGTATATATATACATATATATATGTATATATATACATATATATATGTATATTTTCTTCAGATGTAATATCGATTTAATGAGTTAATATTAAATTAAACTCATTTAATTTACGGTTGAAACTAGAATTGAATAATCCCTTAAAGGATTTAGAGATTACATAAGTATTACTTCAATAATATTGAAATTATGAATCAATACTTCGTTATTTGTTGGGGCATGATGTTGGTTCTCATTAAATTCTTGTGGACTTCGCAAAGTACGAATGATGTTATCTGAAAAGTTTCGAGTACATTGATGACGAAAGTGTAAAATCAACATATATTTGAATAATACACTTGATTTATTATGAATTGGAATTTATTGAATTGAGACAGAGGTTGTAGTTAACGATAGTTAAGTTGCGGACGAATGACGTGCATTATTGCATATTAGTAATATGAATTAACCGAGTAGTTAAGATTCACACATAATAGCTTAGTACGGAAAGATTTATTATGGTTTAAAGATTTATATATAAGATATACATATAAATCTTTTAGTGGAAATGAGTTAATTCTTCATTACTCGTTAATACAATTTACTCGTTGTTGATTCATAATGATGTCCGCGGTGATTCTTGAACTGACGGAGCTTGTGAGGTTATAGGTGCTGCTAATGCTGATGCTGACAACACTGACGATGCTGGTGATGCTGGCGGTACTGTTGATGCTGTTGGTAAAACAAGTCTAGTTTGTAAATCGTGCACCATTCTGGTCAGGATTTCTTTTATCATTTCGGTCCACTCATCTGATTTATGGTTAGATCTAGAATAAGTAATTTCTAAAATTTTAGAGATTACATAATCACCGTAAAATATTTCTCCGATGAAGTCATGAATTAATACTTCATCGTTTGTTGTTGTTGGTCTTCCATGTTATTTATAGGACGTATGACCTTGATACTCGTGGGACAGATTGTGGAGTTGAGGTTTACGACGCGGTTGTGGTTGGGGGTGGTAATGGTACTGTTGACGTTGATGTTGGTGGTACTGATTATGCTGCTGGTGCTGCTGCTGGTGTTTGTAACCTTTGCACCATATTCTCCAAAGCCACTACCCGAGCGCGAAGCTCGTTGACTTCTTCTATTACACCGGGATGATTGTCGGTTCGGACAAGCGGATAAATAAAATCTAGAATTTGATGTAGTATATAATCGTGACGAGATACTCTGGAAATGAGAGAGAAAATAGTGTTTCGAACAGGTTCGCCGGTAAGTGCTTCAGGTTCTTCGTCAAGAGGACAATGTGGTGGATGGAAGGGATCACCTTCTTCTTGTCTCCAATGATTGAGGAGGCTACGAACCCATCCCCAATTCATCCAGAATAGGTGATGACTGATTGGTTGATCCATTCCGGTCACACTGCTTTCGGAGCTTGAGTGGGATTCCATTTCATAATCTGAGGAACTTGAACTAATGACGAATTCCATTTCGTACGATTGAATAAAGGGTTTTTCGATATGAAATGATTTTCCGGCTATCGAATGGTATTCTAATTACATAGAATATATATATATATATATATATATATATATATATATATATATATATATATATATATATATATATATATATATATATATATATATATATATATATATATATATATAGATCAAAAGATTTCGTAGATTATGGAGGACTTAGCGGGATATGTCAGGCAAAGTTTAAAGTAACAGATACGATAAGATATGATTTAGCAGATATGCTAAGATATGAATTTTTGTCTATACACTATTCATGCAATCAATGCAGCAAGACGTGTCTTAGACTAAAAATGATAAGCAGGTAATTTCCTGAGGATGATAAGTAGTTAATTTTCGACACAAAATGATAAGCAAAACATTTGACATGCAGACACGGTCGAAGTCCAGACTCACTAATGCATCCTATTGACTTATCAGTTAGACACACTAATGCAGACCTGGTTCGCTAAGACCACCGCTCTGATACCAACTGAAAGGACCCGTTCATATACATTATAAACGATTCACAATAGTTGATTACATTGCGAGGTATTTGACCTCTATATGATACATTTTACAAACATTGCATTCGTTTTTAAAAGACAATCTTTCTTTACATCGAAAATTAACAGGCATGCATACCATTTCATAATATCCACTATCCAACTATAAATTGATTTAATAATAATCTTTGATGAACTCAATGACTCGAATGCAACGTTCTTCGAAATATGCTATTAAAGACTCCAAGTAATATCTTTAAAATGAGCAAATGCACAGAGGAAGATTTCTTTAACACCTGAGAATAAACATGCTTTAAAGTGTCAACCAAAAGGTTGGTGAGTTCATTAGTTTTTAATAATCATTTATTTCCATCATTTTAATAGACCACAAGAATTTCATTTCCAGTTCTCATAAATATACGTCCCATGCATAGAGACAAAAATAATCATTCATATGGTGAACACCTGGTAACCGACATTAACTAGATACATATAAGAATATCCCCTATCATTCCGGGATCCTCCTTCGGACATGATATAAATTTCGAAGTACTAAAGCATCCGGTATTTTGGATGGGGTTTGTTAGGCCCAATAGATCTATCTTTAGGATTCGCGTCAATTAGGGTGTCTGTTCCCTAATTCTTAGATTACCAGACTTTAATAAAAAGGGGCATATTCGATTTCGATAATTCAACCATAGAATGTAGTTTCAATTACTTGTGTCTATTTCGTCAAACATTTATAAAAGCGCATGTATTCTCAGTCCCAAAAATATAAAGGGTAAAAAGGCAAATGAAACTCACCATACTGTATTTCGTAGTAAAAATACATATAACGTCATTGAACAAGTGCAAGGTTGGCCTCGGATTCAAGAACCTAAATTAATTATATATATTTATGTGTTGGTCAATATTTGTCTAACAAATTAGGTCAAGTCATAGTGTACCACAATCCTAATGCTCGAGACTAATATGCAAAAGTCAACAAAAGTAAATTTGACTCAAAATAATTTCCAAAAATCTATACATGATTAATATATAGTTTAAATATCGTCGTTTTATATTTTTAAATATTTTTAAAAGATTTATTAGAGTGAATAATATAATTTATTTATTAATAAATAAAATTTTATATTAAATTTATATAATAAAATATACTTTTATATATATTTAAGTAATAAAATTTATAGGGTTCATTTAATATCATAAAGATAATATGATAGGTATTATTAAAGTAAGTTATTACACGTAGTAAAATATGTTTGTATCACATATTTATTTGATAAAATAATATCTATAATGATAGTAAGTAAAAGTTGTATTATTTTGTAATAATAATTATTATTATAAAAATATCAATATTTATAATTACTAAGATGATATTATGATAAAACGATAATTCTAATTATGATAACTTTAATATTTACGATAATTTTTAATATTATCTTTAAAATAATAATTCTATTTAAAATAATAATAATAATAATAATAATAATAATAATAATAATAATAATAATGATATTTTATAGTAACAATGACATTTCTATTAAAATGATAATTTTTGTTAAAATGATAGTTTTAATACTAACGATACTTTTAATAATAATAGTAATGATAAAAATAATAAGAACGATAATTTTATCTAAATCAATATCTTATAATATTTTAATTTCATCATGAAACTCTTACCCATTATTTCCTAATCGTTTCGTTTAATAGCTTTTAATCGTCTTTTATATCGTGTTCATAATAATGATAATAATAGTAATCAAAATAATTAGGTGTTACAAATATTTGTTTTAATTACACTAATATTAATAATGATAGTTACTATAACATTATTAACGATAATACTAATAATTATCTTAATGATAATATAGTAATAATAATAATAACAATAACAATAACTATTTTTAAATAATGATATATATATTAATAATGATAATAATAATAATAATAATAATAATAATACCAATAATAATAATAATAATAATTGGATAATAATAATAATACTAATTATAACTTTAACGATAATAACGATAGTAATAAAAAAAATAACAATTTTTAATAATAAATCCCTTTTATTGATAAAGATAATAATAATGATAATAATAAGATAAAACTAGAACGACGATAAAAACGACGATAATAATAATCATTTTTAATAAAAATATCGAAAATTCAATTGATTTTAACTTCTAATCCGTTCATCGAAACCATTCGATATCTAAAGGAAAAGTTCTTAATTTTTCGCTAGCTTTCTAAGGACATGCATATCTTATACCTTATCTCAACCGCAAGTGTAACTAATTCAAGATTCAACCTAACCTGTCTAAGGGCAATATCAAAAGTACAAGCATGCATAATCCTAAATACTCGAGCACTAGTCAGGGATACACTATTAGTATGTAAAAGTTAAATTATGAGTACTCACGTATCAATATTGAGATTCAATATTGCAGGAAAGGTACGTAGACGCAATGGAAATGATAAACACTATATTGACCTCACGAGCATACCCATGAACCATACTCAATCACCTCCATATCTATAACCCATGATTTCCTTAATCCTATCCCACTCGAAAAACAATTTCGAAATCACTCGGACAGCACTCCGTCGTAATATTTTATGTATACTAATAATATCTTGAAATAATACGGAGTAAATATATATATGTAAATCGATTGAGAGAGTTTAGAGAAAAATATTTTCAGGTTTCTATGAAATAATGAAACCTATTGAATTCTATTTATAATAGATTTTTGAATTATTAAAGTATGAATTATTAAAGTGAATTATTAAAGTATGAATTATTAAAGTGAATTATTAAAGTTAAAGTAAAGTAAAAATAAAGTAAAGGTAAAGTTTAAGTATAGTAAAAGTATAAAACTACATAATACGTATAACACGCGTATAAATATATATAATATTAATTTAAATCATTATATATATTTAATAAAATAAAATATAAATATCGTTATCTTTATCATACTAGTTAAGTAATGAGTTGTCAAAAGTGGTTCTAGATATTTATAAAAGTTATATACGTTTTAATAATAAAGTTCTTTTTAAACTGAAAACGTTTTTGTACGTTTGAAACTAAATAGATCAATCGAGTCTTTATGAGATTCAATCTTCCACTATCCTTTGTCTAGTTCTCAATGATTAACAATTTGTTCTTATTTATAAATCACTTTACCATTTTTCGAATATTGTTAAAATAGAAAGATTTCTCAAATCAACGTGGGCCTTTCAACAGAGACTTGTAATCATAATTCAATATATCTGATAATTCAATCATTTGATCTTATCTTCTAATTCCATTGATAAACATTTTGAAACAGATACAATCATATAAAGTATTTAATCTAATATTTTGTTTACGTTTCAAGTTATAATATATATACACATATACATATATAATCATATTCGTTTAATGGTTCGTGAATCGTTGGAACTTGGTCGAGGTTGAATGAATGTATGAACATAGTTTAAAATTCTTGAAATTTAACTTAACAAATATTGCTTATCATGTCGGAAACATATAAAGATTAAAGTTTAAATTTGGTTGGAAATTTCCGGGCTGTCACAGACTACTCGACACACCGTGAATATGAATGAAGAGGAATTCCGTACTTTTCTAGCTTCAAACATAGCCACAGTACAGGCTGCGCTACATACCAACAATAACCTTAGATCTAGCAGTACAGGAAATCGTGTAGGATGCACCTACAAAGAATTCACTGCCTGCAAACCTTTAGAATTTGATGGAACCGAAGGACCGATAGGATTGAAACGGTGGACCGAGAAGGTCGAATCGGTGTTTGCCATAAGTAAGTGTACTGAAGAGGACAAAGTGAAGTACGCTACGCATACCTTCACAGGTTCTGCGTTAACATGGTGGAATACCTATCTAGAGCAAGTGGGACAAGATGATGCGTACACACTACCGTAGTCAGCATTTAAGTACTTGATGAACGAGAAGTACCGTCTTAGAATCGAGGTCAATAAGCTCAAGACAGAACTTAGAGGGTTACGAACCCTAGGATTTGATATTACCACGTACGAAAGACGATTCACAGAATTGTGCCAATTGTGTCCGGGAGCGTTCGAAGATGAGGAAGAGAAGATCGACACGTTTGTGAAAGGATTACCGGAAAGAATCCAAGAAGATATAAGTTCACATGAGCCCGCCTCCATACAACAGGCATGTAGAATGGCTCACAAACTAGTGAACCAGATTGAGGAAAGAATTAAAGAACAGACGGCTGAAGAGGCCAATGTGAAGCAAGTCAAAAGAAAGTGGGAGGAAAACGGTGATAAGAATCACCAATACAACAACAACAGCAATTACAACAATAATCGCAACAATTATCCCAACAATCGCAACGTCAATCGCAACTATAACAAACGGCCCAACAACAACAACAACAACAACAACAACAGCAATTACAACAATCATCCCAATAACAATAACAACCGCAACAACAACAACAATCAGAAGCAGCTATGCCAAAGGTGTGAAAAGTATCACTCGGGGTTCTGCACCAAATTTTGCAACAAGTGTAAAAGAAATGGTCATAGCTCGGTGAAGTGTGAGGTCTACGGACCAGGGGTTAACAGAATGAAAGGAACAAATGGTGTCAGAACAAGTAATGGCAGAGCAAGTAGTGTCAGAGCAAGTTATGCCAATGTAGTTTGTTATAAATGTGGAAAACCGGGCCACATTATTAGAAATTGCCCGAACCGGGAGAACACGAATGGACAAGGTCGCGGAAGAGTTTTCAATATTAATGCGACATAGGCACAGGAAGACCCGGAGCTTGTTACGTGAAAGGACCCGTTCATATATATTATAAACGATTCACAATAGTTGATTACATCGCGAGGTATTTGACCTCTATATGATATGTTTTACAAACATTGCATTCGTTTTTAAAAGACAAACTTTCTTTACATCAAAAATTGACGGCATGCATACCATTTCATATTACATCCAACTATAATTGACTTAATATTAATCTTGATGAACTCAACGACTCGAATGCAACGTCTTTCAAAGTATGTCATGAATGACTCCAGGTAATATCCTTAAAATGAGCTAATGCACAGCGGAAGATTTCTTTAATACCTGAGAATAAACATGCTTTAAAGTGTCAACCAAAAGGTTGGTGAGTTCATTAGTTTATCATAATCAATCATTTTTGTAATAGTAATAGACCACAAGATTTTAGTTTCCATAAATATCTGTACACTCACAAGTGTTTAAAAGTATTTTATAAGTTGTAGGTACACGGTAACAAGCCTTAACATTCATGTTTTACCCTCTGAAGTACACCAGATCAGGTGTGTTTAAAATAACCTCGAAGTACTAAAGCATCCCATAGTCAGGATGGGGTTTGTCAGGCCCAATAGATCTATCTTTAGGATTCGCGCCTACCGTACATAGACAAGTAGTTTAATGTTACCAAGCTAAGGGTATATTTCTGGTTTAAACCCACATAGAATTAGTTTTAGTACTTGTGCCTACTTCGTAAAACATTTATAAAACAGCGCATGTATTCTCAGCCCAAAAATATATATTGCAAAATCAATTAAAAAGGGGGCAAATGAAACTCACAATACTGTATTTCGTAGCAATTATGTATATGACGGCACTGAACAAGTGCAGGGTTTGTCTCAGATTCACGAACGTATCAATATTGTGATTCAATATTGCAGGAAAGTACGTAGACACAACGAAAATGATAAACGTTAGGTTGACTTCACGAGCAATACCCTTGATCAATACCCATAACCTCCATAGTTATAACCCATAATTTCCTTAGCTCTATCCCGTTTGAAAACTTATTTTGAAATCGTCTAAGTATAACTCCGTCGTAGTATTTTATGTATACTAATAATATCTTGAAATAATACAAAGAAAATATATATATGTAATTCGATTGAGAGAGTTTAGAGAAATATATTTTCAAGTTTCTATGAAATAATGAAACCTATTCAATTCTATTTATAATAGATTTTTGAATTATTAAAGTGAATTATTAAAGTATGAATTATTAAAGTGAATTATTAAAGTATGAATTATTAAAGTGAATTATTAAAGTATGAATTATTAAAGTGAATTATTAAAGTATGAATTATTAAAGTGAATTATTAAAGTATAAATTATTAAAGTGAATTATTAAAGTATGAATTATTAAAGTGAATTATTAAAGTATGAATTATTAAAGTGAATTATTAAAGTATGAATTATTAAAGCGAATTATTAAAGTATGAATTATTAAAGTTAAAGTAAAATAAAAGTAAAAGTAAAATAAAGGTAAAGTTAAAGTATAGTAAAAATATAAAACTATATACGTATAATACGTGTATAAATATATATAATATTAATTTAAATCGTTATATATATTTAATAAAATAAAATATAAATATCGTTATCTTTATCATACTGGTTAAGTAATGAGTTGTAAAAAGTGGTTCTAGATATTTATAAAAGATATATACGTTTTAATAATAAAGTTCTTTTTAAACTGAAAGCGTCTTTTGTACTTTTGAAACTAAATCAAATAAATATGATAATTTTTTTTTTCCAAAACTAAATATATTTAAGAATCATTTTGTTAAAAGGTTAAAATAATGGAAATCGTTATATCATAAAACATTTTAGAAAAGTAGAATTATATATATTCATAATAGATTTCAAGTTTTTAAATTACAATCTATTGGTGAAGCATGGGATAAAGTCCAAAGGTTAAATAAACGTATGAAATCATCTTAATGAAAAATGTCGAGTTACTTAACTTGTCGATATCCAACATCTAAGTTATTTACACTCCACGTTCTTATTTTCATATTAAATAAAATGAAAGTTAACATAGTTATCTTATCAAGGTCACGAGGAAAATATTATAAAACATGCCTTCGAAATTAAACAGAAATTTCAACTAACCCTTGTCTAGTTCCCATTAATTGACACATTTGTTCTTATTTATAAATCATTTTACCATTTTCTGAATGTTGTCAAAAAGAATAGATTTCTTAAATCACAGTGGACCTCATAACATAGGCCCGTAATCATATCATAATGTATCTGATAATTCAATCATTTGATATTATCTCTTAATTCTGTCGATAAATATATCGAAACAAATACGTTCATGTAAAGTATCATATATCTAATACTTTGTTAATGTTTTCAGTTAATATTATATATTATATATACATATCTGTATACTCATAATTGTTCGTGAATCGTCGAACACGGTCAAAGGGTAATTGATTACATGAATGTAGTTCCAAACTTTTTGAGATTCAACATTACAAATTCTGCTTATCGTGTCGGAAACATATAAAGGTTAAGTTTAAATTTGGTCAGAAATTTCTGGGTCAACACAGTACCTACCCGTTAAAGAAATTTCGTCTCGAAATTTGATCGAGGTCGTCATGGCTAACAATAAGAATGTTATTATGACGAATATAAGTTGATTCATAGGGTTTTATCTTGATTGAGAAATATGGATAAAATAATTCGATTACTCGAAACGTATGAGTGAAGCTATCGTAAAAGAGTGAAATGAGAAAATAGGGATTCATCTTATCTTTTGACGTCATCACGGTTGATCTCCGGATTAAAGAAAATCTTTGTAATCCATATAGGATTTGATTCTTCGGTGATTAAGGAAATTATGATCCTCTTCGATTTAATGCGATGATTCATCTTGATTTTTCTGTCGGATATTCCACTATAAATCCACCTCCTTCGTTTCCTTTTAATTCACACCTTCTATTCTCTCTCCCTCAATTCTTACTTTAAAATTATTCATCAATATGCTTCATCCAGTGCTGATTCTCGATATACTCCTCACTTTCATATCTGTCGTTCTTCTTTTTCATCTACCTCCAGAAGAATCTATTTACTTCTACTATACTCTTGGTTTTATAGTGTTTTTAGTTCTCCCGTATCTTTATATTGCTATATGCATCGATATATACGGTTTATAGTTTCTGGGTTGTTGTTGGGTTTTATATCTTCCCTTATATTTTGATGTCCCTGCTTCTGGCTTCTATAATCATTGTCATCCCCAATTAATGCTCTCTTTTATTTGCTGCAATTTATACCCCAATTTCTATTTCAGAGTTTTGTCCTTTCGTTTCTTCTTCTTGCGATTAAGCACCGATTGTAATGGTCCAGAATTCGCATATATGAATTTCAGAATGAACATTGTTAATGTTCTAAGAAGGAAATTGTAATGGCACGATCTTGACTTGTCAAATTACTAGAATACCTCAGAAAATGCCGAATCATCAAGAAATATTTTCTTGATATTTTAGAGGTTAAAGAGAATACAAGAGTCGTGTAACATAGCACATGATGATATTATGATCTGTGAATCATCACGTTCCATTTAGAAACTCAGCATGACTTACAGTAATATAATCACATTAATCAAGTGTCATCATATTATACTAGTTCATGCTTCAGTTCCCAACACTACTTCAAAAATATTCCAATTTTAAATTCGAAAGTTTCAGAATTTAGAAACTAAAATAGTTTCTTTTATGATGTAATATAGACAACATGAAGAGGTAAATGATTTCAGATAAGAATAATTATGGAAATATCTTCAGAAATTTGGAGGATATTTATAATGAAAGATACGATGATATCTTAACATTTCTAATATCAGAGGATGATGAAGAATATTATCCGTAAAGGTTTAGAGTCAGGAGCAAGGTATTCGATAATGACTTCAGCAGACACAGAATCATTTGGATTCTTTGAAGGTAGATTTCGTCCTTGTGATTTATCCACAGCCTTCTTCATGGTTTGCTCAATCCGTATTTTTCAGTACCAAATCTTCTCTTTTTCTGAGCTTTGCCAACACACTACTCTTTATCATCAAACTTTTTACTGTTAAGGTCGTTTATAGTTTTGCTGCTTCATCAGTATTTCGAGAACTAGTTCGCAGTTTAGGGTGTTTTTCAGAAACTTCACATTCAAAGTATATAAGTCCAGAAGATAGACACATATAATTGTTGGCGTAGACATGCTGCGAGATTTCAAAATACTGATTGCTAATTTCCGATGATTCGTATGGCAATTCTCGTTACAAGATGCAGATGAGTAAATGATGGGGTTTTGATAAATATAAAGATTTTTCGGAAAGTCAAAGATCAATGAAGTTTTTAATAAGTTTACTGCGAATGTGGCGAGATATGAAAGGTTCCCTGGTAATAATGATGAAGGGGTAATCATTATAATAAGGCTTATTCGTATGAACAATTGAAGTTGGTTTGCTGGAGCTGTGACAAAACCGTCTATTTTTAGAAGGGATTGAAAAGTTATTTTAGCTAGTAAATGCCAAAAGGTCTGACATGGATACATGTTAAATTATGACTTTGGTTTCAAGAGTTTTTCAGGTACGTAACTGTGGATAACATGTGGTTGGATCATCATCTCGATTGTTCATTATTTGAAGTGTCTTCAGGTATTTCGAAGGGCTTGAACACAGATTATAATCGTTAATATACATACGATGTAACGTCCTCCCAATAGGGTCTGGAAGAAACGTTACTAATATCAAATAAACCAACATATTATAATACGAGAACAATACTAAATGAGAAAATTTAACTTTATTGAGTACGCAGCGGAAAATGAAATGTCGTTACAATAATGGAAATAACGATAAAGTAATTGTTCATATGCAGAAGTAATAAATGCGATATCTCTTGATCCTAAGTCCAAGTAGCATCACATAAGTAGTAGATAAGAAAGCTTGAATCAAACAGCACCTGAGACAAAACATGCTAAAGTGTCAACCAAAAAGGTTGAGTGAAGTTCATAGGTTTAACAAAAGTAGTTATCGTTGTTTTTAGACCACAAGATTTAGTTGTAAAGTTGATCTCCCGCAGGATCAAAAAGTAGATCTCGCAGATCCAAAAGTTATGCCAGTGCGTGATATTTAGACTAAACGTTCAAGTTTGCCCCATGACAAGTTGTGTCTGTCCTTGTCGGTTTAAATTTCATTATCAAGTAATACAAAGACTGAGTCAAATGTATCGGGGACGTTACTCTCGATAGGCCTACCCCCAATAAATAAGCATGCCGCAGCACTTAAAAATATCACTGTAGGGACTTAGTCGGACGTAGCCGGGTATAGCATAGTTTTAGCAGTTGGTACTTGTGTCTAAATTGTAAATAGTAAAAGCAGCATGTTTCTCACCCCAAATAAGTTAAATAAGTTTGCTAGCAATAAAGAATGGGGCTATGAATTCACCTTAGTAAGTAGAGAGAGAGTTATTCCTCGGAATAAAGAGTTGAACGAGTGAGCAGGAAAGTCAACCTATTGACATTTAAGAGTAGTTAAGTGTTTTGCCCATGTTTAAGTTTAAGTATGTGTTTAATTATAGTTTGTTTTACTAAGTTTCTATTCCTAGTAAGTTACTATTTTTATAAAGTTTCCATTTTTAGAAAGTTTCTTATTTTACTAAGTTTCTATGACTAGAGAGTTTCTACTTTTATGAGTGTTTTCCATTTTAGGATACTTGCCGTATTAGATAAGCTTCCAATCACCTCTTTCCCTTCGAATGGCTAATTTAGATCTAGGGGCTTGAGCCATAGGACCCTTTAAATCGGAAATCCAAACCCTCTGCCTAGAATCTCGTAGAAACCATTCGTCAAGAAAGTTCGAAGATCTATACATCTCTAATACATATCCCAAAATGTTTGTGTGCTACAATATAAGTAGTAGGTTATAGGTGCTAGTAATAGTAATAGTGTATACATGTCAAGTACTAGTATAAGTAGTATTAGGGTTTAAGGTTTTAATATGTATATGTATATATAATTTATATATATATGTATATATATATAAAAATATATATATATATATATTTTACATGTATATATGTATATATAAATCTAGGTGTGTTTATGGATAACAAGTTTATAATATGAATATGAATTAACAAAGATTAAAGTTTATGTAAATAGTTTAGGGTTTATGTTATACCTTTGAAGATTCAAGATAATTAACAAAGAAAAGATGAACACGATGAAGATGGAAGATCAAAGCCTTGAAAATCTTGAAGAACTCCTTGAAGATTCTTGAAGAACACGAAGAACAAGCTTGAAGATCCGAATACCACAAGAGAGGGAGAGGGAGAGATTGTTTTTGAGAGAGAATTTTGGTGTGATTTGTGAATGAGAAACTAGGTGTTTATATAGTGCAAGTATTAGAGTGTTAGTCAACATAAGGATGTTCTAATTAATGATTTTATTTTGTTTTATAATTTTTAGTCAACAATAGGTGGTACTAGTTTATAATTAGTCAACATAAGGATGTACTAGTTTACACTTTATTTTTAGTCAACATAAGGATGTAAGATTTTTTTAGTCTCATTATTATTACTATTATTATTATTATTATTTTTACATTTACTACATGATAAGTATTATTTTCTTTTTACTAATTCATGACTTGTATATATTTAGCTCCCAATTGTTTTATTATTTATATAAATGTCACTTTTTATTTATTACTTATAGGTTATTAGTTATAATATTACATAAATGCATAAATTTTAATTAGCAGTGAGTGTCGACTAACAGTTTATTATTTTCATCTTTTATTAACTTGTCAATTTTTGTACAAAGTTAATTAATATGTTTTCTAACTCTTAACACTTAACAATTGTTGATTAAAGTTTAATCATTAAGTTTTAATTATATTGTTTGGGCTTTTAATATTGGAAAAATATAGAATGGAAAAAATGAGGGTCGTTATAGTACCTCCCCGTTATTGAAAACTTCGTCCCGAAGTTTTTAGGTAGTTTCCTCGTTTGCATCAGCAGTTGAGAAGAGATGGGGATATTTCCGTTTCATATGGTCTTTGCGTTCCCAGGTATATTCGGGGCCTCTACGCGAATTCCAACGGACTTTAACGATAGGTATATTGCTTTTACGCGTTTGTTTGACCTCTCCTTCCATGATTTCTATAGGTTATTCAACGAAGTGCATTTTATCATTAATGCGAATATCATTCAAAATGATGATGTTATACAAGTCATTTCAGTAAATTGGATACATGAAATGTGTTATGAATAGTACTGAGCTCATTTAAAACCTTGAGCATTTTATGCCACAATATTAGGGCAGACAAACAAAGAGGAGTTCGTGAAAATCACAGTCATGAAATTTGATAGAGATCTTCATTGTTTACAACAAGAATATTTTAATGATGAATATAAGTTGAAAAATAAAGTTTTATCACTATCGAATAATATGGATAAAACGATTCGTTTATAGGAAGAGTATAAATGAAGCTATCATAAAAGAGTGAAATGAGAAAATTAAATGTTCGCCTTAACTTTTGACGTAGTCACGATTGATTTCCGGAATTCAAGGAATTAAAGGAAATCTTCGTAATCTATAAGATTTGATTCTCCGGTATTTACGAAATTTTGAGATTTGTTTGATTAAATGCGGTGATTTGCCTCGATTGATGTGTTTGGAATTTTGCTATAAATTAGCTTCTTTCGTTTCATTATCTTCACCACTTCTATACTTTCTTTCTCAATTCAAACTTCCAAAAGATTAAGAAAATGCTTAATCCAGTTCTGATCCTGGTTATTATATTGACCATCTATGCAGTCATTCTTCTTTTTCTTTTACCGCCAGAGGAATCTGTTTACTTCTACTATGCTCTTGGGGTTATAGTGTTTTTAATTATCCCGTGTCTTTATATTGCTATACGCATTGATATACACGGTTTGTAATTTCGGAGTCGTTATCAGGCTTTATATTTTCCCTTATATGTCGGAGCTTTATGCTTTTGTTTCTTCTTCCCGACTTCAAGTCAAGCGAGTAATGGTCCAGAATTCATAGGTATGAAGTTTCGAATGATCATAATATATAAAGTAGAAAGGAAATGTAATAGCACGATTTGATTTGTCATATTACCAGAATATCCGGAAAAGACCGAATCATCAAGAAAAATATGTTCTTGATATATTTAGAGGTTAAATAGAATGTAAGAGTCGTGTAACATGGAAAATGATGATTATAAAATCTATGAATCATCATCTTCCATTAAAAACTTAGCATGACTTACTGTAATATAATCACGTTGGCCTGACGTCATTATATTATACTAACTCATGCTTCAATTCCCAACACTTCTTCAAAGCATTTATAATTTAAACTCGAATTTTACAGAATATAGAAACTAAAACAGTTTCCTTTATAAAGATATCGCAAAGAGATACTTAATTGCGGACATGAATCGTTATGAAGATATCTTTCGAAATATAGAGGATATTTATGATGATATTTTGGAATTTCTAAGTTCGAAAGTTGATGAAGAAAAATTTTCCGCAAGCTTTTAACATGACTTCGGAGCAAGATATTCTCTAAAGATTTCACCGGATCCAAAATTACCTGGATTCTTTGAATATAGGGTTTGACCCTTGTGTTTGTCCTTGGTCTCCTCCATGGTTAGCTCAATCCGTTTTTCAGTTCCAAATTTTCTTTTGAGCTTTTCCAACGTACCATTCTTTATTATCAAACTGTTGGCCCTTAAGACCATCTACAATTTTTCTGTTTCCTCTGCATTTAATGCAGCCATATTTGAATCATCGGTTATCAATCCGAAATGGTTTCAAGAAATTTCATTTTTAGATGATTAAACGCTGATTGCGATCGTCAAGATTCAAAGGATGTTTTCAAGAATTTTAAATTTGAAGTGTTTAAGCGTAAGATGCATCCATCAATGGATCTAACGGTTGACGAAGAAATGTTGTGATTTTCAAAAGTAAGGAATGGTAAGTTCGGTGGTTTGATTTGATAATTCATCATAGAATACGAATGAATATAATTCATGAATGTAGTGATCTTTAGGAAGATAACACTTGCTAAAGCTTTACTTAAGTTTCGATATGTCAAAATCAGAGTATGTAACTGAATTTGTATGAAAATGGTTTTTCTTTGGTGAACATATACATATATCATGTGAATGTAAGTAGTATAGTTAACAACTGCTGAATCAGAATGGAAGAATGTACAATGTAACATATTTATATGAGATATGAATATCTCTCGGGTTTTACCTACCCGTTAAAATATTTTTTACAATTAACAGTTTGTACAAAAGAGAAGATATACGTTCATATATGTATTCTTCAGATGTAATCATGGTTTTAATGAGCTAATATAATATTAAACTCATTTGATTTGCTGTTGAAACGAGAATAAATAATCTCCAAAACCTTAGAGATTTCATAATTGTCGTGAAATATTTCGCTAATGAAGTTATGAATTAATACTTCATCGTTCATTGTTATTGATATACTTCGGTATATGATGTTGGTGCTCTTGGAATTCTTGTGAAATTCATAAGGCACTAATGATATTTTCTAGAAAGTTTCGAGTACATCGAAAATTAAAGTATACAATCAATCATATATTTGAGTAATACACTTGGTTTATTACGAAATGGAGTTTATTGTATTGAAGCAATGATTAACGATTGTTAAGTTATTAACAAAAGATGTACATCATAGCATATTGTGATATGAATTAACCATGTAGTACATACTAGTTAAGATTCACACGTAATAGCTTAGTACGAAAAGATTTATTATTGTTCCAATCCATATATATAAAGTATACATATGTAATTCTTCAGGAAGAATGAGTCAATACATCTTAACTCATTATTAATAATATTCCTTGGTATCTATGGGGCGTATGATGTTGATGTTTGAGGTACTGAGTGCGATGTTGAGGCGTGGAATGCGGATGTTGTCGTTGGTGAAGCTGGTGATGTTGGTGGTGATGTTGGTGGTGATGCTGATGGTACTGGTGGTACTGGTTATGCTGCTGGTGCTGCTGCTGGTGTTCGTAGGTTTCGCACCATATTCTCCAGAGCCACTACTCGAGCGCGAAGCTCGTTGACTTCTTCTATTATTCCGGGATGATTGGCGGTTCGGACAAGTGGATGAATAAGATCTAAAATTTTAGATATTATATATTCGTGACTGGATATCCTGGAAATGAGGGTGAAAATAGTGTTCCGAACGGGTTCGCCAGTAAGTGCTTCAGGTTCTTCACCAAGAGGTGAATTCGGTTGGTGGAAGGGATCACCTTCTTCTTGTCTCCATTGATTAAGTTTACTACGAACCCATCCCCAATTCATCCAAAATAGATGATGGCTGATTGGTTGGTTCATTCCGGTTACGCTGCCATTGGAGCTCGAAGAGTTCGAGGAATCCATATTATATGTTTGGAATTAGGGTTTTTGATATGAGATTAGTGTTGAATACTGGATGATATATTCGTCTCCTCGAATACGTGTATATAGCAAAAAGATTTCCTTAATTTACGGAGGGAATTTAGGAAAAGTGTTAGACAAAATCTATTGGGATAGATACGATAAGATATAATAAGATATGATGTGTCTATACTTTAATAATGGCAGTATGACATGTCGAGATCATAAAGTGATAAGTATGTAATCTAATAATCTTTTGATTAAAGACTTTCAATTCGTATACTGTGATAACCCAATGACATTTTTCGATTCATAAACCGATGCATAAAGGCATAAGGCATATAGGTACGTGATATAACAGGGAGTTATATACGTTTGTGTGTGAGTAGTAACAATTATAAGAGTTTCAAAATCATGGATAATATTTCATGTAATACATATGTAATACACATAACCATGATAGATGACTTATGAATGTCAAGAATTTCTGAAATCATTGTGTCGCATTTAGATGCGGTGGTGTAATTGGATAGTACTCAGGAAAGTGAGCAGAGTTCTTAGATTAGCTCGGCATTCTAAGATAAGTAAAGTTTCTAAAGTATAGTGTAGCATTTAACAGTTAAAGGCAACAATTAAAGGCACTATGGTCAAAAAAAGTTGTAGTCCTACATTAGGAAAGAGACTTTGATTAGAATCTTTAAGTCAAGTTTGGTAAAGCATGATTGTTAAGATTATAAGGCAATCCTAAGTGCTTTAAATGTAAGGCAGGAAAGGTTATAGTTTCCTAGATTGCTAAGGCACCCTAGCTAGCAAGTAAGGCACACATAAAAATGCAATCCTGGTTCTCTATAACAGCCTGGTTATGCTCTGATACCAATCTGTAACGTCCTCCCAATAGGGTCTGGAAGAAACGTTACTAATATCAAATAAACCAACATATTATAATACGAGAACAATACTAAATGAGAAAATTTAACTTTATTGAGTACGCAGCGGAAAATGAAATGTCGTTACAATAATGGAAATAACGATAAAGTAATTGTTCATATGCAGAAGTAATAAATGCGATATCTCTTGATCCTAAGTCCAAGTAGCATCACATAAGTAGTAGATAAGAAAGCTTGAATCAAACAGCACCTGAGACAAAACATGCTAAAGTGTCAACCAAAAAGGTTGAGTGAAGTTCATAGGTTTAACAAAAGTAGTTATCGTTGTTTTTAGACCACAAGATTTAGTTGTAAAGTTGATCTCCCGCAGGATCAAAAAGTAGATCTCGCAGATCCAAAAGTTATGCCAGTGCGTGATATTTAGACTAAACGTTCAAGTTTGCCCCATGACAAGTTGTGTCTGTCCTTGTCGGTTTAAATTTCATTATCAAGTAATACAAAGACTGAGTCAAATGTATCGGGGACGTTACTCTCGATAGGCCTACCCCCAATAAATAAGCATGCCGCAGCACTTAAAAATATCACTGTAGGGACTTAGTCGGACGTAGCCGGGTATAGCATAGTTTTAGCAGTTGGTACTTGTGTCTAAATTGTAAATAGTAAAAGCAGCATGTTTCTCACCCCAAATAAGTTAAATAAGTTTGCTAGCAATAAAGAATGGGGCTATGAATTCACCTTAGTAAGTAGAGAGAGAGTTATTCCTCGGAATAAAGAGTTGAACGAGTGAGCAGGAAAGTCAACCTATTGACATTTAAGAGTAGTTAAGTGTTTTGCCCATGTTTAAGTTTAAGTATGTGTTTAATTATAGTTTGTTTTACTAAGTTTCTATTCCTAGTAAGTTACTATTTTTATAAAGTTTCCATTTTTAGAAAGTTTCTTATTTTACTAAGTTTCTATGACTAGAGAGTTTCTACTTTTATGAGTGTTTTCCATTTTAGGATACTTGCCGTATTAGATAAGCTTCCAATCACCTCTTTCCCTTCGAATGGCTAATTTAGATCTAGGGGCTTGAGCCATAGGACCCTTTAAATCGGAAATCCAAACCCTCTGCCTAGAATCTCGTAGAAACCATTCGTCAAGAAAGTTCGAAGATCTATACATCTCTAATACATATCCCAAAATGTTTGTGTGCTACAATATAAGTAGTAGGTTATAGGTGCTAGTAATAGTAATAGTGTATACATGTCAAGTACTAGTATAAGTAGTATTAGGGTTTAAGGTTTTAATATGTATATGTATATATAATTTATATATATATGTATATATATATAAAAATATATATATATATATATATATATTTTACATGTATATATGTATATATAAATCTAGGTGTGTTTATGGATAACAAGTTTATAATATGAATATGAATTAACAAAGATTAAAGTTTATGTAAATAGTTTAGGGTTTATGTTATACCTTTGAAGATTCAAGATAATTAACAAAGAAAAGATGAACACGATGAAGATGGAAGATCAAAGCCTTGAAAATCTTGAAGAACTCCTTGAAGATTCTTGAAGAACACGAAGAACAAGCTTGAAGATCCGAATACCACAAGAGAGGGAGAGGGAGAGATTGTTTTTGAGAGAGAATTTTGGTGTGATTTGTGAATGAGAAACTAGGTGTTTATATAGTGCAAGTATTAGAGTGTTAGTCAACATAAGGATGTTCTAATTAATGATTTTATTTTGTTTTATAATTTTTAGTCAACAATAGGTGGTACTAGTTTATAATTAGTCAACATAAGGATGTACTAGTTTACACTTTATTTTTAGTCAACATAAGGATGTAAGATTTTTTTAGTCTCATTATTATTACTATTATTATTATTATTATTTTTACATTTACTACATGATAAGTATTATTTTCTTTTTACTAATTCATGACTTGTATATATTTAGCTCCCAATTGTTTTATTATTTATATAAATGTCACTTTTTATTTATTACTTATAGGTTATTAGTTATAATATTACATAAATGCATAAATTTTAATTAGCAGTGAGTGTCGACTAACAGTTTATTATTTTCATCTTTTATTAACTTGTCAATTTTTGTACAAAGTTAATTAATATGTTTTCTAACTCTTAACACTTAACAATTGTTGATTAAAGTTTAATCATTAAGTTTTAATTATATTGTTTGGGCTTTTAATATTGGAAAAATATAGAATGGAAAAAATGAGGGTCGTTATATACGATGTTCTAACATAGTTTTGAAGTTAAAGTATAGCTTTAAAAGATGTAAGAATCTAAGAGTGATGATACCGGTTATAACTTGAATTGAATTCAGCGATTTCAAAATCAGAATATGTAATTAGATTTTTGAATGAGTATGGTTGTTTTGATTTCTATAAAAGAATGTATATTGTTGTGAAAGTAGGGAGTATAATGGATGATTTGCTGAATCAGATTCGAAGAATGTAACATATTAATTGTGAATTTATATATCTCTTGGGTATTACCTACCCGTTAAAAAAAATGTCACAATTAATATTTTGTACAAAACATTTTTATTACAGTCTTTATGAAAATATATGTGTATATTTCTTCAGATGTAATATAGATTTAATGAGTTAATATTAGATTAAACTCACTTGATTTATGGTTAAGGCTAGGATAGATAATTTCTAAACTTTAGAAATTACATAATCGCCATAGAATATTTTCCCAATGAAGTTATGAATCAATACTTCATCGTTGTGGTATTTCTTAGTATCTACAGAGCGTATGACGTCGATGCTCATGGGACAGATTGTGAAGTTGAGGTTTGCGATGCGGTTGTTGTTGGTGGTGGTAATGGTACTGTTGATGTTGTTGATGGTGGTACTGGTTATGTTGCTGGTGCTGCTGCTGGTGTTTGTAACCTTCGCACCATATTCTCCAAAGCCACTACCCGAGCGCGAAGCTCGTTGACTTCTTCTATTACACCGGGGTGATTGTCGGTTCGGACGAGCGGATAAATAAGATCTAGAATTTGGAGTAGTATATAATCATGACGAGATACTCTGGAAATGAGAGAGAAAATGGTGTTTCGGACAGGTTCGCCGGTAAGTGCTTCAGGTTCATTGCCAAGAGGGCAATGTGGTGGATGGAAAGGATCGCCTTCTTCTTGTCTCCGATGATTAAGGAGGCTACGAACCCATCCCCAATTCATCCAGAATAGATGATGGCTGATTGGTTGATCCATTCCAGTCACACTGCTTTCGGAGCTTGAGTGGGATTCCATTTCAGAAACCAGGGAACTTGAACTGATGACGAATTCCATTTCGTACGATTTGATAAAGGATTTTTCGATACGAAATGATTTTTTGGCTATCGGGTGGTATTCTAACTACATAGAATATCTATATATATAGATCAAAAGATTTCATAGATTACGGAGGAATTTACGGAATATGTCAGGTAAAGTTTACGGTAATAGATACGATAAGATATGATTTAGCAGATACGCTAAGATATGAATTTTGTCTATACACTATTCATGCAATCAATGCAGCAAGACTTGTCTAGACTAAGAATGATAAGCAGGTAATTTCCTAAGGATGGTAAGTAGATGATTTCTGACTAAAAATGATAAACAAAACTTTTGACATGCAGACACGGTCGAAGTCCAGACTCACTAATGCATCTTAACAACTATCAGTTAGACACACTAATGCAAGACCTGGTTCGCTAAGACCACCGCTATGATACCAACTGAAAGGACCCATTCATATACATTATAAACGATTCACAATAGTTGATTACATCGCGAGGTATTTGACCTCTATATGATACGTTTTACAAACATTGCATTCGTTTTTAAAAGACAAACTTTCTTTACATCAAAAATTGACGGCATGCATACCATTTCATATTACATCTAACTATAATTGACTTAATATTAATCTTGATGAACTCAACGACTCGAATGCAACGTCTTTCAAAGTATGTCATGAATGACTCCAGGTAATATCCTTAAAATGAGCTAATGCACAGCGGAAGATTTCTTTAATACCTGAGAATAAACATGCTTTAAAGTGTCAACCAAAAGGTTGGTAAGTTCATTAGTTTATCATAATCAATCATTTTTGTAATAGTAATAGACCACAAGATTTTAGTTTCCATAAATATCTGTACACTCGCAAGTGTTTAAAAGTATTCTATAAGTTGTAGGCACACGGTAACAAGCCTTAACATTCATGTTTTACCCTCTGAAGTACACCAGATCAGGTGTGTTTAAAATAACCTCGAAGTACTAAAGCATCCCATAGTCAGGATGGGGTTTGTCAGGCCCAATAGATTTATCTTTAGGATTCGCGCCTACCATACATAGACAAGTAGTTTAATGTTACCAAGCTAAGGGTATATTTCTGGTTTAAACCCACATAGAATTAGTTTTAGTACTTGTGCCTACTTCGTAAAACATTTATAAAACAGCGCATGTATTCTCAGCCCAAAAATATATATTGCAAAATCAATTAAAAAGGGAGCAAATGAAACTCACAATACTGTATTTCGTAGCAATTATGTATATGACGGCACTGAACAAGTGCAGGGTTTGTCTCGGATTCACGAACGTATCAATATTGTGATTCAATATTGCAGGAAAGTACGTAGACACAACGAAAATGATAAACGTTAGGTTGACCTCACGAGCAATACCCTTGATCAATACCCATAACCTCCATAGTTATAACCCATAATTTCCTTAGCTCTATCCCGTTTGAAAACTTATTTTGAAATCGTCTAAGTATAACTCCGTCGTAGTATTTTATGTATACTAATAATATCTTGAAATAATACAAAGAAAATATATATGTGTAATTCGATTGAGAGAGTTTAGAGAAATATATTTTCAAGTTTCTATGAAATAATGAAACCTATTCAATTCTATTTATAATAGATTTTTGAATTATTAAAGTGAATTATTAAAGTATGAATTATTAAAGTGAATTATTAAAGTATGAATTATTAAAGTGAATTATTAAAGTATGAATTATTAAAGTGAATTATTAAAGTGAATTATTAAAGTATGAATTATTAAAGTGAATTATTAAAGTGAATTATTAAAGTATGAATTATTAAAGTGAATTATTAAAGTATGAATTATTAAAGTGAATTATTAAAGTATGAATTATTAAAGTGAATTATTAGAGTATGAATTATTAAAGTGAATTATTGAAGTATGAATTATTAAAGTTAAAGTAAAGTAAAAATAAAGTAAAGGTAAAGTTAAAGTATAGTAAAAGTATAAAACTATATACGTATAATACGCGTATAAATATATATGATATTAATTTAAATCGTTATATATATTTAATAAAATATAAATATAAATATCGTTATCTTTATCATAATGGTTAAGTAATGAGTTGTCAAAAGTGGTTCTAGATATTTATAAAAGATATATACGTTTTAATAATAAAGTTCTTTTTAAACTGAAAGCGTCTTTTGTACTTTTGAAACTAAATCAAATAAATATGATAATTTTTTTTTCCAAAACTAAATATATTTAAGAATCATTTTGTTAAAAGGTTAAAATAATGGAAATCATTATATCATAAAACATTTTATAAAAGTAGAATTATATATATTCATAATAGGTTTCAAGTTTTTAAATTACAATCTATTGGTGAAGCATGGGATAAAGTCCAAAGGTTAAATAAACGTATGAAATCATCTTAATGAAAAATGTCGAGTTACTTAACTTGTCGATATCCAACATCTAAGTTATTTACACTCCACGTTCTTATTTTCATATTAAATAAAATGAAAGTTAACATAGTTATCTTATCAAGGTCACGTAATCATATCATAATGTATTATAAAACATGCCTTGGAAATTAAACAGAAATTTCCACTAACCCTTGTCTAGTTCCCGTTAATTGACACATTTGTTCTTATTTATAAATCATTTTACCATTTTCTGAATGTTGTCAAAAAGAATAGATTTCTTAAATCACAGTGGACCTCATAACATAGGCCCGTAATCATATCATAATGTATCTGATAATTCAATCATTTGATATTATCTCTTAATTCTGTCAATAAATATATCGAAACAAATACGTTCATGTAAAGTATCATATATCTAATACTTTGTTAATGTTTTCAGTTAATATTATATATTATATATACATATCTGTATACTCATAATTGTTCGTGAATCATCGAACACGGTCAAAGGGTAATTGATTACATGAATGTAGTTCCAAACTTTTTGAGATTCAACATTACAAATTCTACTTATCGTGTCGGAAACATATAAAGGTTAAGTTTAAATTTGGTCGGAAATTTCTGGGTCGTCACATTACGGGTACGTTTCTTATTGACAATAAATCTGCTTACGTTTTATTTGATTCGGGTGCGGATAGAAGCTATATAAGTAGAGATTTTTGTGCTAAATTAAGTTGTCCATTGACGTCGTTGGATAGTAAATTTTTACTCGAATTAGCAAACGGTAAATTAATTTCAGCAGATAATATATGCCGGAATCGAGAAATTAAACTGGGTAGCGAAATATTTAAGATTGATTTGATACCAGTAGAGTTAGGGAGTTTTGATGTAATAGTTGGCATGGACTGGCTGAAGAAGGTGAAAGCAGAGATCGTATGTTATAAAAATGCAATTCGCATTGTACGAAAAGAAGGAGAACCCTTAATGGTGTACGGAGAAAAGGGCAACATGAAGCTACATCTTATTAGTAATTTGAAGGCACAAAAACTAATAAGAAAAGGTTGCTATGCTATTCTAGCACACGTCGAGAAAGTACAAACTGAAGAAAAGAGCATTAATGATGTTCCCGTCGCAAAAGAATTTTCCGATGTATTTCCGAAAGAATTACCGGGACTACCTCCACATCGATCTGTTGAATTTCAAATAGATCTTGTACCTGGAGCTGCACCAATAGCTCGTGCTCCTTATAGACTCGCACCCAGCGAGATGAAAGAACTGCAAAGCCAACTGCAAGAACTATTAGAACGTGGTTTCATTCGACCAAGCACATCACCATGGGGAGCTCCTGTTTTGTTTGTCAAGAAGAAGGATGGTACATTTAGGTTGTGTATTGACTACAGAGAGTTGAACAAACTTACCATCAAAAACCGTTATCCACTGCCGAGAATTGAAAACTTATTTGATCAACTACAAGGCTCTTCGGTTTATTCGAAGATCGATTTACGTTCTGGATATCATCAAATGCGAGTAAAGGAGGATGATATTCCAAAAACTGCTTTTAAGACGCGTTATGGTCATTACGAGTTTATGGTTATGCCGTTTGGATTGACTAACGCACCAGCCGTGTTCATGGACCTTATGAACCGAGCGTGTGGGCCATATCTTGACAAGTTTGTCATTGTTTTCATCGATGACATACTTATTTACTCAAAGAATGATCAAGAGTACGAAGAACATTTGAGAAAAGTGCTAGAAGTATTGAGGAAAGAAAAACTGTACGCTAAGTTTTCAAAGTGTGCATTTTGGTTGGAAGAAGTTCAATTCCTCGGTCACATAGTGAACAAAATAGGTATCCAGGTGGACCCGGCAAAGATCGAAACCGTTAAAAAGTGGGAAACCCCAAAAACTCCGAAGCATATACGTCAATTTTTAAGATTGGCTGGTTACTATAGAAGATTCATCCAAGATTTCTCCAAAATAGCAAAACCCTTGACTACATTAACGCATAAAGGGAAGAAATTTGAATGGAAGGATGAACAAGAGAAGGCATTTCAATTATTGAAGAAAAAGCTAACTACGGCACCTATTGTCATTGCCTGAAGGGAATGATGATTTTGTGATTTATTGTGACGCATCAAAGCAAGGTCTCGATTGTGTATTAATGCAACGGACGAAGGTGATTGCTTATGCGTCTAGACAATTGAAGATTCACGAGCAAAATTATACGACGCATGATTTGGAATTAGGCGCAGTTGTTTTTGCATTAAAGACTTGGAGGCACTACTTATATGGGGTTAAAAGTATTATATATACCGACCACAAAAGTCTTCAACACATATTTAATCAGAAACAACTGAATATGAGGCAGCGTAGGTGGATTGAATTGTTGAATGATTACGACTTTGAGATTTGTTACCACCCGGGGAAGGCAAATGTGGTAGCCGACGCCTTGAGCAGAAAGGACAGAGAACCCATTCGAGTAAAATCTATGAATATAATGATTCACACTAACCTTACTACTCAAATAAAGGAGGCGCAACAAGGAGTTTTAAAAGAGGGAAATTTAAAGGATGAAATACCCAAAGGATCGGAGAAGCATCTTAATATTCGGGAAGACGGAACCCGGTATAGGGCTGAAAGAATTTGGGTACTAAAATTTGGAGATATGAGAGAAATGGTACTTAGAGAAGCTCATAAAACCAGATACTCAATACATCCTGTAACGGGGAAGATGTACAAGGATCTTAAGAAACATTTTTGGTGGCCAGGTATGAAAGCCGATATTGCTAAATATGTAGGAGAATGTTTGACGTGTTCTAAGGTCAAAGCTGAACATCAGAAACCATCAGGTCTACTACAACAACCTGAAATCCCGGAATGGAAATGGGAAAACATTACCATGGATTTCATTACTAAATTGCCAAGGACTGCAAGTGGTTATGATACTATTTGGGTAATAGTTGATCGTCTCACCAAGTCAGCACACTTCCTGCCAATAAGAGAAGATGACAAGATGGAGAAGTTAGCACGATTGTATTTCAAGGAAGTCGTCTTTAGACATGGAATACCAATCTCTATTATCTCTGATAGGGATGGCATATTTATTTCAAGATTCTGGCAGAAATTACAGCAAGCATTGGGAACTCGTCTAGACATGAGTACTGCCTATCATCCACAAACTTATGGGCAGAGCGAAAGGACGATACAAATGCTTGAACACATGCTACGAGCTTGTGTTTTTTATTTCAGAAACAGTTGGGATCGACATCTACCGTTAGCAGAATTTTCCTATAACAACAGCTACCATTCAAGCATTGAGATGGCGCCGTTTGAAGCACTTTATGGTAGAAAATGCAGGTCTCCGATTTGTTGTAGTGAAGTGGGGGATAAACAAATTACGGGTCCGGAGATAATACAAGAAACTACAGAGAAAATCATCCAAATTCAACAAAGATTGAAAACTGCCCAGAGTCGACAAAAGAGCTACGCGGACAGTAAAAGAAAAGATATAGAGTTTGAAATTGGAGAAATGGTCATGCTTAAGGTTTCACCTTGGAAAGGCGTTGTTCGATTTGGTAAACGGGGGAAACTAAATCCAAGGTACATTGGACCATTCAAGATTATAGATCGTGTCGGACCAGTAGCTTACCAACTGGAGCTACCTCAACAACTCGCGGCTGTACATAACACTTTCCATGTCTCAAATTTGAAGAAATGTTTTGCTAAAGAAGATCTCACTATTCCGTTGGACGAAATCCAAATCAATGAAAAACTTCAATTCATTGAAGAACCCGCCGAAATAATGGATCGTGAGGTTAAGAGACTTAAACAAAATAAGATACCGATTGTTAAGGTTCGATGGAATGCTCGTAGAGGACCCGAGTTCACCTGGGAGCGTGAAGATCAGATGAAGAAGAAATACCCGCATTTATTTCCAGAAGATACGTCAACACCTCGAACTGCTTAAAATTTCAGGACGAAATTTATTTAACGGGTAGGTACTGTAGTGACCCGATCTTTTCCATGTTTATATATATATTAAATGAAATTGTTATTTACATGATTAAGTGTTTCCAACATGTTAAGCAATCAAACTTGTTAAGACTTGATTAATTGAAATAGGTTTCATATAGACAATTGACCACCCAAGTTGACCGGTGATTCACGAACGTTAAAACTTGTAAAAACTATACGATGACATATATATGGTTATATATATAGTTAACATGATTTTATTATAAGTATGTATCTCATTAGTTATTTTAACAATGAGTTATATACATAAAAATGAGACTATTAATTTAAGAAACTCGAAAACGATATATATAACGATTATCGTTATAACAACGTCTTACTAGGTACATATGAATCATATTAAGATATTGATACACTTGGTTAATTATGTTAAATGATAAGTAAATATATTATTAAGTGTATTACCAATGAAATACATATGTAAAATTAAGACTACTAACCTAATGATTTCGAAACGAAACATATATGTAACGATTATCGTTGTAACGACATTTAACTGTATATATATCATACTAAGATATATTATATATCATAATATCATGATAATATAACAATTTAACATCTCATTTGTTATAATAAATAATGGGTTAACAATATTCAACAAGATCGTTAACCTAAAGGTTTCAAAACAACATTTACATGTAACGACTAACGATGACTTAACGACTCAGTTAAAATGTATATACATGTAGTGTTTTAATATGTATTCATACACTTTTGAAAGACTTCAAGACACTTATCAAAATACTTCTACTTAACAAAAATGCTTACAATTACATCCTCGTTCAGTTTCATCAACAATTCTACTCGTATGCACCCGTATTCGTACTCGTACAATACACAGCTTTTAGATGTATGTACTATTGGTATATACACTCCAATGATCAGCTCTTAGCAGCCCATGTGAGTCACCTAACACATGTGGGAACCATCATTTGGCAACTAGCATAAAATATCTCATAAAATTACAAAAATATGAGTAATCATTCATGACTTATTTACATGAAAACAAAATTACATATCCTTTATATCTAATCCATACACCAACGACCAAAAACACCTACAAACACTTTCATTCTTCAATTTTCTTCATCTAATTGATCTCTCTCAAGTTCTATCTTCAAGTTCTAAGTGTTCTTCATAAATTCCAAAAGTTCTAGTTTCATAAAATCAAGAATACTTCCAAGATTGCAAGTTTACTTCCAAGTTTTCTAAATCCATTCCAAGTAATCATCCAAGATCAAGAAACCTTTGTTACTTAAAGTAGGTTATCTTTCTAATACAAGGTAATAATCATATTCAAACTTTAAATCAAATTCTATAAGTATAACAATCTTATTTCGAGTGGAAATCTTACTTGAAATTGTTTTCGTGTCATGATTCTGCTTCAAGAACTTTCAAGCCATCCAAGGATCATTTGAAGCTAGATCTATTTTTCTCATTTCCAGTAGGTTTATCCAATGAACTTGAGGTAGTAATGATGTTCATAACATCATTCGATTCATACATATAAAGCTATCTTATTCGAAGGTTTAAACTTGTAATCACTAGAACATAGTTTAGTTAATTCTAAACTTGTTCGCAAATAAAAGTTAATCCTTCTAACTTGACTTTTAAAATCAACTAAACACATGTTCTATATCTATATGATATGCTAATTTAATGATTTAAAACCTGGAAACACGAAAAATACCGTAAAACCGGATTTACGCCGTCGTAGTAACACCGCGGGCTGTTTTGGGTTAGTTAATTAAAAACTATGATAAACTTTGATTTAAAAGTTGTTATTCTGGGAAAATGATTTTTATTATGAACATGAAACTATATCCAAAAATTATGGTTAAACTCAAAGTGGAAGTATGTTTTCTAAAATGGTCATCTAGACGTCGTTCTTTCGACTGAAATGACTACCTTTACAAAAACAACTTATAACTTATTTTTCTGACTATAAACTTATACTTTTTCTGTTTAGATTCATAAAATAGAGTTCAATATGAAACCATAGCAATTTGATTCACTCAAAATGGATTTAAAATGAAGAAGTTATGGGTAAAACAAGATTGGATAATTTTTCTCATTTTAGCTTCGTGAAAATTGGTAACAAATCTATTCCAACCATAACTTAATCAACTTGTATTGTATATTATGTAATCTTGAGATACCATAGACACGTATACAATGTTTCGACCTATCATGTCGACACATCTGAATATATTTCGGAACAACCATAGACACTCTATATGTGAATGTTGGAGTTAGCTATACAGGGTTGAGGTTGATTCCAAAATATATATAGTTTGAGTTGTGATCAATACTGAGATACGTATACACTGGGTCGTGGATTGATTCAAGATAATATTTATCGATTTATTTCTGTACATCTAACTGTGGACAACTAGTTGTAGGTTGCTAACGAGGACAGCTGACTTAATAAACTTAAAACATCAAAATATATTAAAAGTGTTGTAAATATATTTTGAACATACTTTGATATATATGTATATATTGTTATAGGTTCGTGAATCAACTAGTGGCCAAGTCTTACTTCCCGACGAAGTAAAAATCTGTGAAAGTGAGTTATAGTCCCACTTTTAAAATCTAATATTTTTGGGATGAGAATACATGCAGGTTTTATAAATAATTTACAAAATAGACACAAGTTCGTGAAACTACATTCTATGGTTGAATTATCGAAATCGAATATGCCCCTTTTTATTAAGTCTTGTAATCTAAGAATTAGGGAACAGACACCCTAATTGACGCGAATCCTAAAGATAGATCTATTGGGCCTAACAAACCCCATCCAAAGTACCGGATGCTTTAGTACTTCGAAATTTATATCATATCCGAAGGGTGTCCCGGAATGATGGGGATATTCTTATATATGCATCTTGTTAATGTCGGTTACCAGGTGTTCACCATATGAATGATTTTTATCTCTATGTATGAGATGTGTATTGAAATATGAAATCTTGTGGTCTATTATTACGATTTGATATATATAGGTTAAACCTATAACTCACCAACATTTTTGTTGACATTTAAAGCATGTTTATTCTCAGGTGAATACTAAGAGCTTCCGCTGTTGCATACTAAAATAAGGACAAGATTTGGAGTCCATGTTTGTATGATATCGTGTAAAAACTGCATTCAAGAAACTGATTTCGATGTAACATATTTGTATTGTAAACCATTATGTAATGGTCGTGTGTAAACAGGATATTTTAGATTATCATTATTTGATAATCTACGTAAAGCTTTTTGAACCTTTATTTATGAAATAAAGGTTATTGTTTGTTTTAAAAATGAATGCAGTCTTTGAAAAACGTCTCATATAGAGGTCAAAAAACGAAATCAATTAATATGGAACGTTTTTAATCAATAAGAACGGGACATTTCAGTTGGTATCCGAGCGTTGGTCTTAGAGAACCAGAAAATTTGCATTAGTGTGTCTTATCGAGTTTGTTAGGATGCATTAGTGAGTCTGGACTTCGACCGTGTTTTCTTTAAAAATGATTGCTTAACATTTTTGTTGGAAACTATATATTATTAACATGTATATATTATGTGATATATTAATCTCTTAACATGTTTGATATTGTGTGATAGATGTCTACCTCTAGCACAAATCCCATTGACTCACCTAATAATAACGAAGAGTCGAATATATATTGGACTGATTCACAAGTTCCCGAAGAAGAACCGGAAGAAGAATCAGAACCGGAAGAAGAATTAGAACCGGAAGAGGAGGAACCGGAGGAGGAAATAGAACCGGTGGGGGAAATAATAAAACGGTTAAGTAAAAGAAAATCCTCAACCAACCGACCAAGGTTAATTATGGTCAATGGTGTTTCCGCCAAGGAAGCAAAATATTGGGAGGATTACCAATTCTCCGATGAATCGAATTCCGACGAGAATTCCGATGATGTTATAGAAATTACCCCAACTGAATTTAAAAAGGCAAAAGAAAATAATAAGGGAAAGGGCATAAAAATAGAGAAATCTAATTCCAACCCCGATGAACTTTATATGTATCATCAACCCCCGAAGCCCTTAAGTTGTGACAATGACCCGAGAACCTCTAAACCACCAGGTTTTTCTAAACCGTTGTGGAAAACGACAGCTCGTATTAGGGGAACATCATATATCCCTAGAAACTTGGCAAAACGAACCAAAACCGAAGAAGAAGAAACGAGCAAGTCTGAATAAGATAGTTGTATTCGTGTGATGTAATATATGTAATATAGTGTGCTTATGCTTTATGATATATGTAAAAATTGCTTGTATTAATAAGTATTTTTTTTATGAATCTAACTCTTGTCTATTTTACAGTATAAAAACACAAAATGGATAGACAACCCAATATTTTAAGAGACCTACCCGGAGACATGAATGATGAAATCTTGTCTAGAGTCGGTCAGAATTCTTCGGCACAACTATTTACGGCGAAATCAGTTTGTAAGACATTCGAAGAACGTTCCAAGAATGTCTTGGTTTATAAGAGACTTTCGTTTGAAAGATGGGGGATATCACATTGGGAAACCCATAAGTTACGATGTGTTTACTTTGATGCATATATTGCGGGGAACCCAAATGCTATTTTATGCAACGGGTTAAGAAATTATTTTGACTCAATGTATCCGAATATAGGACTTCATGATTTAGAAAAAGCGGCTAACATGCAACATAAAGAAGCATGCTATGCTTATGGGTTAGTAATGTTCGCTTCTCACCAAAGTGAGAAAAAGAACATCGGGCTACAACTATTAAATAAAACGTTCCCACAAGTGACAGAGTCAGTAATTGGGGTAAGAAATGAGGTTTTTAGGTTATTACGAGACTGTTGGTCATTACGTAACCCTCGTCCCTTTGACGACGTTACAACACGCTGTCTTATCAATGGCCATAACGGTTATGTTCCACAAGACCAAGGATGGGAAGTAGTCCTAGTAAAACCAGAATGCATGACTTGTTTCTGGACGTATGAATTACGTGTCTTTATTGCCTTTGCTGAACGACTTGTGTACTAGCTAGAATTATCTTCACAACTATCTTGTATCAAAGTTATTGTGTACTATATTTCATGCTTTATGTAAAATAAGCGGTATTGTAAGTTAGTAAAATATTGTATAAAAGTTTGAACGCGAAATATTATTATAATCAGTTTTTCATATAGAATTGTAGTAGTTGAATTGTATATTAGCTACTAAGTATGAACTTAACGGGTAGGTACTACCCGAATTTAAACTTATAAAACGCTAATATGAAGAAAAAGCTTTTATAAATGAGTTCATATTATGCTACGAAATACTATTAACTACTCTTAATATTCTGTATGATTACCTTGTTCCATTTGACTATTTTGAAGGAAATGGCACCGGCTACTTGACACACCGTGAATATGAATGAAGAGGAATTCCGTACTTTTCTAGCTTCAAACATAGCTACAGTACAGGCTGCGCTACATACCAACAATAACCTTGGATCTAGCAGTACAGGAAATCGTGTAGGATGCACCTACAAAGAATTCACTGCCTGCAAACCTTTGGAATTTGATGGAACCGAAGTACCGATCGGATTGAAACGATGGACCGAGAAGGTCGAATCGGTGTTTGCCATAAGTAAGTGTACTGAAGAGGATAAAGTGAAGTACGCTACGCATACCTTCACAGGTTCTGCGTTAACATGGTGGAATACCTATCTAGAGCAAGTGGGACAAGATGATGCGTACGCACTACCGTGGTCACCATTTAAGCAATTGATGAACGAGAAGTACCGTCCCAGAATTGAGGTCAATAAGCTCAAGACAGAACTTAGAGGGTTACAAACCCAAGGATTTGATATTACCACGTACGAAAGACGATTCACAGAATTGTGCCTATTGTGTCCGGGAGCGTTCGAAGATGAGGAAGAGAAGATCGACGCATTTGTGAAAGGATTACCGGAAAGAATCCAAGAAGATATAAGTTCACACGAGCCCGCCTCCATACAACAGGCATGTAGAATGGCTCATAAACTAGTGAACCAGATTGAGGAAAGAATTAAAGAACAGACGGCTGAAGAGGCCAATGTGAAGCAAGTGAAAAGAAAGTGGGAGGAAAACGGTGATAAGAATCACCAATACAACAACAACAGCAATTACAATAATAATCGCAACAATTATCCCAACAATCGCAACATCAATCGCAACTACAACAAACGGCCCAACAACAACAACAATAACAACAACAACAACAACAACAACAACAACAACAGCAGCAACTACAACAATCATCCCAACAACAATAACAATCGCAACAACAACAACAATCAGAAGCAGCTATGCCAAAGGTGTGAAAAGTATCACTCGGGGTTCTGCACTAAATTTTGCAACAAGTGTAAACGAAATGGTCATAGCGTGGCGAAGTGTGAGGTCTACGGACCAGGGGTTAACAGAACGAAAGGAACAAATGGTGTCGGAACGAGTAATGGCGGAGCAAGTAGTGTCGGAGCAAGTTATGCCAATGTAGTTTGTTATAAATGTGGAAAACTGGGCCACATTATTAGAAATTGCACGAACCAGGAGAACACGAATGGACAAGGCCGCGGAAGAGTTTTCAATATTAATGCGGCAGAGGCACAGGAAGACCCGGAGCTTGTTACGGGTACGTTTCTTATTGACAATAAATCTGCTTACGTTTTATTTGATTCGGGTGCGGATAGAAGCTATATGAGTAGAGATTTTTGTGCTAAATTAAGTTGTCCATTGACGTCGTTGGATAGTAAATTTTTACTCGAATTAGCAAACGGTAAATTAATTTCAGCAGATAATATATTCCGGAATCGAGAAATTAAACTGGGTAGCGAAATATTTAAGATTGATTTGATACCAGTAGAGTTAGGGAGTTTTGATGTAATAGTTGGCATGGACTGGCTGAAGAAGGTGAAAGTAGAGATCGTATGTTATAAAAATGCAATTCGCATTGTACGAGAAGAAGGAGAACCCTTAATGGTGTACGGAGAAAAGGGCAACATGAAGCTACATCTTATTAGTAATTTGAAGGCACAAAAACTAATAAGAAAAGGTTGCTATGCTGTTCTAGCACACGTCGAGAAAGTACAAACTGATGAAAAGAGCATCAATGATGTTCCCGTCGCAAAAGAATTTCCCGATGTATTTCCGAAAGAATTACCGGGACTACCTCCATATCGATCTGTTGAATTTCAAATAGATCTTGTACCTGGAGCTGCACCAATAGCTCGTGCTCCTTATAGACTCGCACCCAGCGAGATGAAAGAACTGCAAAGCCAACTGCAAGAACTATTAGAACGTGGTTTCATTCGACCAAGCACATCACCATGGGGAGCTCCTGTTTTGTTTGTCAAGAAGAAGGATGGTACATTTACGTTGTGTATTGACTACAGAGAGTTGAACAAACTTACCATCAAAAACCGTTATCCACTGCCGAGAATTGACGACTTATTTGATCAACTACAAGGCTCGTCGGTTTATTAGAAGATCGATTTACGTTCTGGATGTCATCAAATGCGAGTAAAGGAGGATGATATTCCAAAAAATGCTTTTAGGACGCGTTATGGTCATTACGAGTTTATGGTTATGCCGTTTGGATTGACTAACGCACCAGCCGTGTTCATGGACCATATGAACCGAGTGTGTGGGCCATATCTTGACAAGTTTGTCATTGTTTTCATCGATGACATACTTATTTACTCAAAGAATGATCAAGAGCACGAAGAACATTTGAGAAAAGTGCTAGAAGTATTGAGGAAAGAAATACTGTACGCTAAGTTTTCAAAGTGTGCATTTTGGTTGGAAGAAGTTCAATTCCTCGGTCACATAGTGAACAAAGAAGGTATCTAGGTGGACCCGGCAAAGATCGAAACCATTGAAAAGTGGGAAACCCCAAAAACTCCGAAGCATATACGTCAATTTTTAGGATTGGCTGGTTACTATAGAAGATTCATCCAAGATTTCTCCAAAATAGCAAAACCCTTGACTACATTAACGCATAAAGGGAAGAAATTTGAATTGAAGAAAAAGCTAACTACGGCACCTATATTGTCATTGCCTGAAGGGAATGATGATTTTGTGATTTATTGTGACGCATCAAAGCAAGGTCTCGGTTGTGTATTAATGCAACAGACGAAGGTGATTGCTTATGCGTCTAGACAATTGAAGATTCACGGACAAAATTATACGACGCATGATTTGGAATTAGGTGCGGTTGTTTTTGCATTAAAGACTTGGAGGCACTACTTATATGGGGTCAAAAGTATTATATATACCGACCACAAAAGTCTTCAACGCATATTTAATCAGAAACAACTGAATATGAGGCAGCTTAGGTGGATTGAATTGTTGAATGATTACGACTTTGAGATTCGTTACCACCCAGGGAAGGCAAATGTGGTAGCCGACGCCTTGAGCAGAAAGGATAGAGAACCCATTCGAGTAAAATCTATGAATATAATGATTCACACTAACCTTACTACTCAAATAAAGGAGGCGCAACAAGGAGTTTTAAAAGAGGGAAATTTAAAGGATGAAATACCCAAAGGATCGGAGAAGCATCTTAATATTCGGGAAGACGGAACTCGGTATAGGGCTGAAAGAATTTGGGTACCAAAATTTGGAGATATGAGAGAAATGGTACTTAGAGAAGCTCATAAAACCAGATACTCAATACATCCTGGAACGGGGAAGATGTATAAGGATCTTAAGAAACATTTTTGGTGGCCAGGTATGAAAGTCGATATTGCTAAATATGAAGGAGAATGTTTGACGTGTTCTAAGGTCAAAGCTGAACATCAGAAACCATCAGGTCTACTACAACAACCTGAAATCCCGAAATGGAAATGGGAAAACATTACCATGGATTTCATTACTAAATTGCCAAGGACTGTAAGTGATTATGATACTATTTGGGTAATAGTTGATCGTCTCACCAAGTCAGAACACTTCCTGCCAATAAGAGAAGATGACAAGATGGAGAAGTTATCACGACTGTATTTGAAGGAAGTCGTCTCTAGACATGGAATACCAATCTCTATTATCTCTGATAGGGATGGCAAATTTATTTCAAGATTCTGGCAGACATTACAGCAAGTATTGGGAACTCGTCTAGACATGAGTACTGCCTATCATCCACAAACTGATGGGCAGAGTGAAAGGACGATATAAATGCTTGAAGACATGCTACGAGCTTGTGTTATTGATTTCGGAAACAGTTGGGATAGACAATCTACCGTTAGCAGAATTTTCCTACAACAACAGCCACCATTCAAGCATTGAGATGGCGCCGTTTGAAGAACTTTATGGTAGAAAATGCAGGTCTCTGATTGGTTGGAGTGAAGTGGGGGATAGACAGATTACGGGTCCGGAGATAATACAAGAAACTACCGAGAAAATCATCCAAATTCAACAAAGATTGAAAACTGCCCAGAGTCGACAAAAGAGCTACGCGGACAGTAAAAGAAAAGATATAGAGTTTGAAATTGGAGAAATGGTCATGCTTAAGGTTTCACCTTGGAAAGGCGTTGTTCGATTTGGTAAACGGGGGAAACTAAATCCAAGGTACATTGGACCATTCAAGATTATAGATCGTGTCGAACCAGTAGCTTACCAACTGGAGCTACCTCAACAACTCGCGGCTGTACATAACACTTTCCACGTCTCAAATTTGAAGAAATGTTTTGCTAAAGAAGATCTCACTATTCCGTTGGATGAAATCCAAATCAATGAAAAACTTCAATTCATTGAAGAACCCGTCGAAATAATGGATCGTGAGGTTAAGAGACTTAAACAAAACAAGATACTGATTGTTAAGGTTCGGTGGGATGCTCGTAGAGGACCTGAGTTCACCTGGGAGCGTGAAGATCAGATGAAGAAGAAATACCCGCATTTATTTCCAGAAGATACGTCAACACCTCCAACTGCTTAAAATTTCGGGACGAAATTTATTTAACGGGTAGGTACTGTAGTGACCCAAACTTTTCCATGTTTATATATATATTAAATGAAATTGTTATTTACATGATTAAGTGTTTCCAACATGTTAAGCAATCAAACTTGTTAAGACTTGATTAATTGAAATAGGTTTCATATAGACAATTGACCACCCAAGTTGACCGGTGATTCACGAACGTTAAAACTTGTAAAAACTATACGATGACATATATATGGTTATATATATAGTTAACATGATTTTATTATAAGTATGTATCTCATTAGGTATTTTAACAATGAGTTATATACATAAAAATGAGACTATTAATTTAAGAAACTCGAAAACGTTATATATAACGATTATCGTTATAACAACGTCTTACTAGGTACATATGAATCATATTAAGATATTGATACACTTGGTTAATTATGTTAAATGATAAGTAAATATATTATTAAGTGTATTACCAATGAAATACATATGTAAAATTAAGACTACTAACTTAATGATTTCGAAACGAGACATATATGTAACGATTATCGTTGTAACGACATTTAACTGTATATATATCATACTAAGATATATTATATATCATAATATCATGATAATATAACAATTTAACATCTCATTTGTTATAATAAACAATGGGTTAACAACATTCATCAAGATCGTTAACCTAAAGGTTTCAAAACAACGTTTACATGTAACGACTAACGATGACTTAACGACTCAGTTAAAATGTATATACATGTAGTGTTTTAATATGTATTCATACACTTTTGAAAGACTTCAAGACACTTATCAAAATACTTCTACTTAACAAAAATGCTTACAATTACATCCTCGTTCAGTTTCATCAACAATTCTACTCGTATGCACCCGTATTCGTACTCGTACAATACACAGCTTTTAGATGTATGTACTATTGGTATATACACTACAATGATCAGATTTTAGAAGCCCATGTGAGTCACCTAACACATGTAGGAACCATCATTTGGCAACTAGCATGAAATATCTCATAAAATTACAAAAATATGAGTAATCATTCATGACTTATTTACATGAAAACAAAATTACATATCCTTTATATCTAATCCATACACCAACGACCAAAAACACCTACAAAAACTTTCATTCTTCAATTTTCTTCATCTAATTAATCTCTCTCAAGTTCTATCTTCAAGTTCTAAGTGCTCTTCATAAATTCCAAAAGTTCTAGTTTCATAAAATCAAGAATACTTCCAAGATTGCAAGTTTACTTCCAAGTTTTCTAAATCCATTCCAAGTAATCATCCAAGATCAAGAAATCTTTGTTACTTACAGTAGGTTATCTTTCTAATACAAGGTAATAATCATATTCAAACTTTAATTCAATTTCTATAACTATAACAATCTTATTTCGAGTGGAAATCTTACTTGAAATTGTTTTCGTGTCATGATTCTGCTTCAATAACTTTCAAGCCATCCAAGGATCCTTTGAAGCTAGATCTATTTTTCTCATTTCCAGTAGGTTTATCCAAGGAACTTGAGGTAGTAATGATGTTCATAACATCATTCGATTCATACATATAAAGCTATCTTATTCGAAGGTTTAAACTTGTAATCACTAGAACATAGTTTAGTTAATTCTAAACTTGTTCGCAAACAAAAGTTAATCCTTCTAACTTGAATTTTAAAATCAACTAAACACATGTTCTATATCTATATGATATGCTAACTTAATGATTTAAAACCTGGAAACACGAAAAACACCGTAAAACCGGATTTACACCGTCGTAGTAACACCGCGGGCTATTTTGGGTTAGTTAATTAAAAACTATGATAAAATTTGATTTAAAAGTTTTTATTCTGGGAAAATGATTTTTATTATGAACATGAAACTATATCCAAAAATTATGGTTAAACTCAAAGTGGAAGTATGTTTTCTAAAATGGTCATCTAGACGTCGTTCTTTCGACTGAAATGACTACCTTTACAAAAACGACTTGTAACTTATTTTTCTGACTATAAACCTATACTTTTTCTGTTTAGATTCATAAAATAGAGTTCAATATGAAACCATAGCAATTTTATTCACTCAAAACAGATTTAAAATGAAGAAGTTATGGGTAAAACAAGATTGGATAATTTTTCTCATTTTAGCTACGTGAAAATTGGTAACAAATCTATTCCAACCATAACTTAATCAACTTGTATTGTATATTATGTAATCTTGAGATACCATAGACAAGTATACAATGTTTCGACATATCATGTCGACACATCTATATATATTTCGGAACAGCCATAGACACTCTATATGTGAATGTTGGAGTTAGCTATACAGGGTTGAGGTTGATTCCAAAATATATATAGTTTGATTTTTGATCAATACTGAGATACGTATACACTGGGTCGTGGATTGATTCAAGATAATATTTATCGATTTATTTTTGTACATCTAACTGTGGATAACTAGTTGTAGATTACTAACGAGGACAACTGACTTAATAAACTTAAAACATCAAAATATATTAAAAGTGTTGTAAATATATTTTGAACATACTTTGATATATATGTATATATTGTTATAGGTTCGTGAATCAACCAGTGGCCAAGTCTTACTTCCCAACGAAGTAAAAATCTGTGAAAGTGAGTTATAGTCCCACTTTTAAAATCTAATATTTTTGGGATGAGAATACATGCAGGTTTTATAAATGATTTACAAAATAGACACAAGTTCGTGAAACTACATTCTATGGTTGAATTATCGAAATCGAATATGCCCCTTTTTATTAAGTCTGGTAATCTAAGAATTAGGGAACAGACACCTTAATTGACGCGAATCCTAAAGATAGATCTATTGGGCCTAACAAACCCCATCCAAAGTACCGGATGCTTCAGTACTTCGAAATTTATATCATATCCGAAGGGTGTCCCGGAATGATGGGGATATTCTTATATATGCATCTTGTTAATGTCGGTTACTAGGTGTTTACCATATGAATGATTTTTGTCTCTATGTATGGGATGTGTATTGAAATATGAAATCTTGTGGTCTATTGTTATGATTTGATATATATAGGTTAAACCTATAACTCACCAACATTTTTGTTGACGTTTAAAGCATGTTTATTCTCAGGTGAATACTAAGAGCTTCCGCTGTTACATACTAAAATAAGGACAAGATTTGGAGTCCATGTTTGTATGATATTGTGTAAAAACTGCATTCAAGAAACTGATTTCGATGTAACATATTTGTATTGTAAACCATTATGTAATGGTCGTGTGTAAACAGGATATTTTAGATTATCATTATTTGATAATCTACGTAAAGCTTTTTGAACCTTTATTTATAAAATAAAGGTTATGGTTTGTTTTAAAAATGAATGCAGTCTTTGAAAAACGTCTCATATAGAGGTCAAAACCTCGCAACAAAATCAATTAATATGGAACGTTTTTAATCAATAAGAACGGGACATTTCACCGGTTGGCCTATATTTTATATACATGTGTTCAACCGTGGGGTGTAAAGACCGGCACAGAGGTTCTATATTTTGAAGGCACATGTATTCAGCCACGGGGTGAAAGACCGGCACAGATGGTTACTATTATATTGTGAATCCTCACCAGGTGTTCTTCATATGAAAGATATTTTTTTTTGTGCAGTTGGAATGGGACTTCTGCACGTTTTATAATATTTAAAATCTTGTGGTCTATTAAAATGATGAAAATGAAATGATTACTATAAACTAATGAACTCACCAACCTTTTGGTTGACACTTGAAAGCATGTTTATTCTCAGGTATGAAAAAAATCTTCCGATGTGCATTTGCTCATTGTAAAGACATTATTTGGAGTCGATCATCGCAATGGAACCAGATGTTGGTGACTTCGGCCAGACGGATTAGGACGGGGTATGACATTTGGCATCAGAGCTGGTATAACTGCGTCCATGTGTGGCGGGTTAGTCGTAAAGGAGGTTCTCACAGTGTGACCTGTGGCGAAGCATTGGCTCTTACTCCTTGTGATCCCTTACGAGGGTTGGCAGTAGCCGAGAGGTAGGCCCTAAAATCAGTATCTGAGGTACACTCAGTGGTCACCAGGCGGTTAGCTGGGAAGGCACTGGGTGGGACGGTGGTTGTCCCCACTGTATTTACATTTGGTATCAGAGCGGTGGTCTTAGCGAACCAAGTCTTGCATTAGTGTGTCTAACTGATAGTCATTATGATGCATTAGTAAGTCTGGACTTCGACCGTGTCTGCATGTCAAAAGTTTTGCTTATCATTCGTGTCGAAAATCATCTACTTATTATCCTTAGGAAATTACCTGCTTATCATTCTTAGTCTAGAGACATCTTACTGCAATGATTGCATGAATAGTGTATAGACAAAATTCGTATCTTAGCGTATCTGCTAATTCATATCTTAGCATATCTGTTACTGTAGACTTTGTCTGACAGTTTCCGTAGATTCCTCCGTAACTTATGGGATTTTAGTATTATATATGCATATGTAAATTATGTACTGCAGGGTACTAATCTACATCCTATAATCTATTTCTTATCGAAAATCCTTCATCTGATCGTACGAGATGAATCCCTAAACTAGTTCGAGTCCCTCGAATTCCGACAGCTATTCCGATAGTTATCCCGACAGTTATTCCGAATGGATAGTCATCTAAGTTCCGGAAGCAACGTCACCAGAATGAATCAACCAATCATCCATCCCCAATTCATTTAATGAATTCGTAGTCGACTTAATCAATGGAGACGCGCAGAAGGCGATCCCTTCCACTAACCGAATTCACCTTTTGGCGAAGAACCTGAAGCACTTACCGGAGAACCTGTTCGTAACACCATTTTCACCCTCATTTCCCGAATATCTCGCCACGACTATATCATAACTCAGATTCTAAACCTTATTCATTCGCTCGTTCGGACCGACAATCATCCCGGAGTAATCAAAGAAGTCAACGAGCTTCGCGCTCGAGTAGTCAATTTAGTGAACATGGTGCAAAACTTACCAGCTTCAGCAACATCACCGATACCAACAGTACCATCAGTAACAGCATCTGTATCATCAACAATCCTTGCCTCAATATCACATTCTGTACCATGAGCATAATCATTATTCTACGTATCATTCTATCTATTTTATCTTCATTCGACATGGCGATCATGTAATCTCTAATGTTTTATAGATTATGTATCTTAGTTCTGACGGTAAATCAAATGAGATTAATACTATATTAACTCATTAAATCTATAATTTCATCTGAAGAAAATATATATTTAAGTATGTTTTCATAAAGATTGTAATAAAAAAAAAATTCTTTTGTACATACTGTTAATGGTGAAATATTTTAACGGGTAGGTAATACCCGAGGAATATTTAGATTTCACATTAACAAGTTACACTGTACACTCTTCGAATCTGATTCAATGGTCATTTACTATCCTACTTACATCCACAGATATACGAATCCGTTCACCGCAGAATAACCATTTTCATTCAATTTCATATTTGGATTTTGACCTATCAGAATCCAACAAGTGGCATAATGAAGAAAACAATGGACAAAAATAAAATTTGTTAGAAACAAACAAATTAACTATGAGAAAATTTGTTAAGAAACCACGCTAACGAAATCCTAGCTAACTGTTCCTAGCTAACTGTTAATTCAGTATTACATTTTATTTATCGCAATTTAATTAACGCAAATTTAATTTTCGCAATTTTATTTATCGTCATTTAATTTCTGTTATTTATTTTTCCCACTTTATTTATCGTCATTTAATTTCTGTATTTATTTTACGCACTTTAAATATCGGGACACATATACAAGGTTTTGACATGTCATATCTATGCATCTATATATATTATTTGGAATAACCATAGACACTCTATATGCAGTAATGTTGGAGTTAGCTATACATGGCTGAGGTTGATTCTACAATAATATATATAGTTTGAGTTGTGATCGAGTCTGAGACATGTACACGAGTTACGATACGTATTAATTAATTCGAATATTATAAACTATATATGAATTATTGAGATAGTAACTGTGGACTGCAAACTGTGGACTACCAAGATTGGACAATTAAAATGAATTAAAATATTGATTATAACATATGAAATTAAACATTTCTTCAAGTTTGCCACTTGATTTAATCTTAAACCTCATTTAAATCTTGACGATTACAATCTGTGTTCAAACTTTCATAATTCTTGAAAACACCTCAATCGAGAGGACGAACCAACCGCACTTCGTCTACGGAAGAAAAGACTGATGCATATAGTTATGCACCTGAAAACACTCGGAACCTGAGTAAACGTTTAACACATATCTGCGCTAGCTCCTTTGCATTGTTATTATCGAAAATAACTTTGCAATCCCTTTCCAAAGTAGCCAATTTTGTCACAGCTCCAGCAAATCAGCTTCGCCTTTTCGTTCGAAACAAGTTTATTATAACCGTGACATGTATGTGTGCTCTTTTATTGTTACCCGGGAACCTTTTATATTCCATCATATTACCAGCAGACGTACCAGCAACCTCACTGTTACTTGTCTCAAATCTCTACGACAAATCAATATATTTATCTATTGAAGTCTTATCATGAACTCAATATATTTATATATTGAAGTCTTATCATGAACTCATCGGTATCTTGTAACGATAATTACCATACCAAGTACCGAAAGGCATCAATCAATAATCTCTAAATTCTTCGCGATTCAACGACAATAATATATATATATAAATTTATATATATAAATATATATATAAATATAACTTCTATCTCCTGGATTTACGAATTTCAATTCTGAATTTCTGAAAAGCCCTTTAGCTTATGAATCAGTTTCCTGAGTTTTGAAAAACCTGATGAAGCAGTGAAAACTGAAGACTGTCTTAACAGTCAAAAGTTTGATGATAAAAAAATGGAGTGTTGAAAAAACTCAAAGATTTTGATACTGAAAAATGAATTGAGCAAATCACGAAAGAGACTCTGAACAAGGACTAAACTTGTACATAAAAGAATCTTCATGATTCTATTTCTGATGAAATCTTTAACGAATACCTTGCTCCTTAATCGCTCTAAATCATCGTGAATGAATTTATTCATCACAATTTGATTAAGAAATTCCAAGATATCAATGTATCTTTCATTATAAATATCCTCCATATTTCTGAAGATATTTTCATAACTATTCGTATCTGAAATCATTAATCTCTTCGTGCTATCAGTGTTACATCATATAGAAACTGTTAGTTTCTATATTCTGTAAACCTTCGAGTTTAAAATATGAATGTTATTGAAGTAATGTTGGGAACTGATGCATGAGTTAGTATAATATAATGACACTTGATCAACGTGATTATATTACAATAATTCATGCTGAGTTTCTAATGAAATGTGATGATTCTCAGTACCATCATCATGTGCCATTTACACGACTCTTGCATTCTACTCAATCTCCAAACATATTAAGAACATATTTTCTTGATAGTTCTATTTTCCAGGGTAATCTGGTAATTTGACAAATCAAAAATCGTGCCATTACCATTTCTTTCTTAGAACATTAACTATGTTCATCCAAAACTTTATACCTACAAATTCTAGACCATTATTCACTTGACTTAAAGTCGGGAAAAGAAAACAAAAGGATGGAACTCCAAAATATAATGGAAAACGAAGGGAGTAGATTTATAGTGAAATATCCGACAGAGCAATCGAAATAGATTATTGCATTTAATTAAAGAATATCCTATTTCCTTAATAACCGGAGAATCAAATCTTATTACGAAAATTTTCACTAAACCCCTTGAATTCTGGAAATCAACCGTGACTACGTCACCGGTTAAAACGAATCTGCATTTACTCATTCCACTCTTTTGGGATAGCTTCACTCGTACGCTTCACCTAATCGAATTGTTTTATCTATATTAATGAATAATGATAAAACTCTATTAATCAACTCATATTCGTCATGAGAACATTTTTTTATTGTTAGCTATGACGACCTTACTCAAATTTCGGGACGAAATTTCTTTAACGGGTAGGTACTGTAGTGACCCGGAAAATTTCGACTAATTTTAAACCAAACTCTCGATACGATTTAAATTTTTGACACGATAAGCAAAGTTTGTAAGGTTGAGTCTTAAAAAGTTTGAACTGTTTCATATATTCAATTGACCTTTGACTATGCTCGACGATTCACGAACAATTAATTGTAAATAGATATGTGTGAATATATATATATAAATAATAATTAGAAATATAAATTGAAATATTACATGAAGTCATTGTTAGAATTAATAATGTAAAATAAAATAATATATATTATTATTATTTAAGACATATCTATATTTAAATAAAGTATATTAAAAAATAAATATTGAATGATTATAATACTCCTTTGATATTCCGATTGATATTAATCAAGTTAAATACGAACTTATGTAATTTTAAAATAAAAGGTGATCCGAAAATGAGTTATATAAGTTATAGGCTTATTAAAAGTATATTTAGGATCTAATTATTTAATTTTAACACTTTTTATATTTACCCATAAATGAGAGGGACAGTTGAAGTAATTTTTATTTATTAAATTAATGACTGAATTTATTACCAAAAAGACTAAAATAATTAAAGGTAATTAATCTTAAAATTTGGAATTTATTTTAGTAATTTTTATCCGCCACTAATTATCAACGGAACACAAAATCCAGTCCGTGAAAGGAATAGTAGACGACGGCTAATATCATCACACGTTTATATATTTATATTATATATATCTTTTCTCGTTTGTCTGGACTTGATCCGTGAATTGAGTGATGTCAAAATATTAATAAAAGTATTAGTGAGCTGTACCATTTTCCTTATTCTGTTTCATTTCACCATCATAGTATAGTTAACATCTATTCTTTAATACATGCATACATTACTAAAGACCAACATTCATACACTTCATTTCACATGTAATCAATTATCACCAACCCTTTGATAACTAAATTGATAACTATATTCTTTTTTCTCTGGTTCATGATACTCGACATCCATCAACTCTCTTCACCCACCGGAGCACCATCACAACAAACTACCACCACGAACTCCATCAAAAATTTATTGATGAAATCTTTTTGTTGTTTCGGTTCTATAAACCGAGACCCACTTCAACAACATGATTCTACAACCACAATCGAACCACCATTGGAGACCACCACATTATAATCACCTTTCATTACCAGTGTAAACCATCATAAACCCACCAATTTGTCTATTCACCTTGTAAACCTTCACCTTACATCACAACTATGGTATACAACGTGAAATTGCATGGTCATCTAGTTGGTTTCTGTTTCAGTTTAGTACAACGGGTAATCTGTCTATCTTTTGTATTTTCAATTCTCGCTACTGCTATTCTCATTGCGTTTTCTGTCCGAATACAAACATGACTACCACCTTCAACCCTTGACAACCACCTTTGTCTCCCCTTTCCTCCTATTCTCAACCGATAACCACCAAGATACCACACACCATCGAATCACTCACTAGTATGCTCCTGTTTCAGTTTCTATTCTAAATTTTTTATCGAACATCACACAACCCACTTACTAATGATCATGTAATACTATATAGTTGTATATTATTCTGTTGGCCGACAATCCCTCAAAAGAAAAACCCCACTTGGAATATTAATTGAGAAAGTGGGATACATGTACTTAAAGCTATTCCATTTAAATTAAACCAAACATACCCATTTAATCACCTTTTGATGATGTTTCTTGCTCGATCAAAGAGGCTACTGCTCGCAGCTGCAAATTATCATCTCAAACCACGATCAACAACCATCAACCACCTGCAATATTTTGTTATCATCGCTGTACAAAGGATCCGATCTGTTCGATTATGAAACCACCGCAACTGCCACCTTTTCTTCTCGCTCTTTCTTCTATTTTAAATCGTAAACCAACCACCATCACTGCAGCACTTCTGTTATTTTCTGATATATTCGAACACCAAGAAGCCACCACTGTTAGTGTTATATTGTTTCGGTTTCTATTTAAAAACGACCAGAAAACCAGCCACCATTCATTGTGTATTGTTGCTGCAACGGCTTGCATATCACATATGTTTCTATATTTTTTTTTACGACTGCTAGATGGAAAGATGATAGATAAAGGAAGATGATGTGTAGTGTAAAATGAAGAAGGTACATAAAGTGACATGGCCAACCGATTTTCTTTCTTTTACCTTTATAGCCGACAAAGATTTAAGTATTTTAAACCCACTTGCATTGCTACAATATTCCTTTTTCTTTGTTTTATTTCAGAAAATAGCTGAACCAGTAAATTCATTGGGCCGAATATTTAATTGAGTGTTGGGCTGAGATTCATTGGATAGTTGGACCTAAATTAAATGGATCTCGGTATTGGGCCATAGATGTGAAAGTGGGTTTTAAGAAAACAGATACACACGGGTTATAAACCATTGGGACGATATTAATTCCAGAAAACAGAAATGGAAGGATGGCGTGAGGTGTTAGCGAGTGAGCGAGTGGTCGAGGGTTCAAGTACCGGCATGGGCGATTCATTATTTTTTTTTTTTTGAGCCTTTGAAGGTAGCCATTTATCAACTTATTATTTTTATTATTATTATTATTATTACTATAAAAGTGTATTTATAAAAGATATCATCTAGTACCAAAATAATGTTAGAAACAAATATTATTATTATTAAGATTGTTATGAAAGTAATAAGTGATTATCATTAATATTAGTATTAGTATCAATTTTATAACTATTAGTATTGTTATTATTATTATTATTATTATTATTATTATTATTATTATTATTATTATTATTATTATTATTATTATTTAAACCAATGTATCATTATCAAAACTATTAATTTCACTATGATTATTATTAAACTTTTCATTTTACTAAAAACTACTGTTATTATCATAAGATTTATTATTAAAACTGTAACGACCCGGATTTTCCGATCGTTTTATACTTATGAGATTAATATTTACATAAAATAAACCTTACCAACATGATAAGCAATCCAAAATGTTGAGACTTATGTTTTTGAAAAGAGTTTCACACAACGTTTGACCGTCCAATTTGACCGATGATATCACGAACTATATAACACACGATAATTATACGATTATGTATATGTACATATCTATACATATTTAACATGATTTAAGGATGGTTTAACATTTCATTGTGAACTAACAAACAATGAGTTATAAGTATACTTTGAGACCACAAACTTAAGTTTTCAAAACGATAACTATATGTAACGTTCTTTGACATATATACTTACAATCTATAATGTGTTGGTGATCTATGTCACCAATATGATTTAAGTGTAATGGGATTAATTTGTAACCAAAATAATCTTGATAAATATCGAACAAGTTTAGGGAAGTGTGGAGTGCACACTTGTTTGAACTTATCTTGATTATGACGGGGGTTCGCGGGCAGCGCCCCCGATAAGCGGGGTCCAAGGGGTGGCAACCCCTGGCGGGGTCCAAGGGGTGGCTAACATTGCTTTATTAAAAAGGTCTTAAAATTTTATTTTGGCCCTGTTTGACCCAAAAATAAAAGCCCAGTTTTTGAGCCTGTTTTACAGTTATAAACCCGTCCATATTTGAATTCTTGTTCCGATTCCTCAAAATTTCTACAAGTATATCTAGGGTATATGTAACCGTATCATACCCAGCTTCTATACGTATTTACTATTGGTATATACCAACAATAAACTTCAATGATCAGTCACTAGACATGATGTTACATGTGGGAACCAGCCATTTAACCTCATGTGTGACTTTTGTGCAAGAAAACAAACTAAATCTCCTATATATCCATCCCATAATCATGCTATTTTGCACACACACACATACAATTTCATTTCCAATTTTCTTTCAAGTTAATTCACTCCCTAATCTCTCTTCATTTACCTACTCAAGAACGTATCAATATAGTCATCCGATTTCAAGGAGATTACTTCCAATCTTTCAATCCCACTCCACCACTCTTTTGATTCCAAGATTTTTCTTACCTTTTCCAGTAGCTTTGTCCAAGTAACTTGAGGTAGTAACCTTATTCATAACCTTATTCGATTCATATTTATATAGCTATCTTATTTTGTGTTGTAAAATTTTAACAACAAGAACATAGTTTGAGTGCTTTCAAACTTGTTCGCAAACTAAATAGATCCTTCTAATTTGATTTTTAAAAACACTTCAAGACCTGTAATATATCATATTATGACAAAATCGGATTAATCATATCTTGGCTAATTAACATAACATTTAATATATATTTACTTATGATTTGATTTCATATATTTCAGGACCACCCGTAAATAACACGAGAAGATTAATCATAAGACCTCATGATTGTACGCAACACGTCATTTGACAACACGGTACTTTATGTACGCAACACGTCACTTGACAACATGGTACCATGGGTCGAGATTAATTCTGATCAATACGAATACGATGGGGTCTTTATTTATTTTATTTAAGCAACTAATTGTGGACCACTAACATCGGACTGCTAACTACGGACTAAGAAAATATTAAAAGTATATATATATATATATATATATATATATATATATATATATATATATATATATATATATATATATATATATATATATATATATATATGTAACGATTACTTGAAAAGAAAATATGTTGATATATTATATATATGGTTAGGTTTGTGATATCAATCGGAGACCAAGTCGTGTTTATTACCTTTAAGGCAAAAATGAGTATATAGTCCCACTTTTAAACTTTAAATATTTCGGGATGAGAATACATGCATTTTATGATTTACGTTATGGACACAAGTGATTAAAAATATATATTCTACGTTGAGTTGTACCACTGGCATACTTCCCAGTAGCTTGGTAACTATTATTTACATGAGGTATTGTAAACGCGAATCCTGTTGATAGATCTATCGGGCCTGACAACCCCAACCGGACTGGACGACCAGTATTCAACGGTTGCACAGTACTTCGTTTCGGTGGCTACACTTGGTACGGTGTAGTAAGATTTCATAATAAAGGGAATATGCGACGTTGATTAAATGTTAAGTATGGTTATCAAGTGCTCAACAACTTAGAATATTTTTATTAAAACGTTTATATATGAAATCTTGTGGTCTATATTTATAACGCTGCCGGCATTAAACCTATATCTCACCAACTTTATGTTGACGTTTTAAGCATGTTTATTCTCAGGTGATAACTAAAAGCTTCCGCTGCAACATGTTGAATTTAAGCAAGATCTTGAGTATGCATATTTGTGTCAAAAATAAAACTGCATATCGGAGGATTTGTAATGTAAAATATGTTGGAGGTCGTATTGTTATTATCACATGTAAAGTTTGTAAGTCTAAGATTATCGCTAAACGATAATCATTATTAAGTTGTTTAAACCTTGTATTTGTAATAAAATCTATGGTTTGTATTGTAAAAACGAATGCAGTTTTTGAAGAATGTCGCATATAGAGGTCAATACCTCGCGATGAAATCATATGTTATTGTATTCGTCCTTATGGTTAAGGTCGGGTTATGACAAAAACTATCATTAATATTATTATTAATAAAATCATTAATACTATTATCATTATTATTAATATTAGTATTATCATCATCACTAATTTAATCGCTACTAATGTTATTTTAGTATTATTATAATTACTATTTTAACAAACAGATGTATTATATACATATAAAATATTTGATACTTATAACATAACTAAAGTTATATTTTTATATAGTAACAATGAAATATATAAATTAATAATATAAAACATTATATCAATAATAAATAATATATATAATCGTTCGAAAACAGGTATATGTATTAATATATATATATATATATATATATATATATATATATATATATATATATATATATATATATATATATATATATATATATATATATATATATATATATATATATATATATATATGAATGATATAGATTCGTGAATCCGAGGCCAACCCTGCATTGTTCAGTTTTTCAATATAGTCATATGTATTTTTACTACAAAATACATTAGGTGAGTTTCATTTGATTCCCTTTTTACTCTTTACATTTTTGGGACTGAGAATACATGCGCTTTTATAAATGTTTGACGTAATAGACACAAGTACCTTAACTGCATTCTATGATAGAATTATCTGGGATTGGGGTTGATTATTATGACACGCATTAGCCCCGATTTCCGTTAGAGCGTATGAGCTCCCGAGCCGGGTGGATGGTTTATTATTTACGACATTTTGGCACCGGTTGGCCTATATTTTATATACATGTCTTCAGCTGTGGGGTGTAAAGACCGGCACAGAGGTTCTATATTTTGAAGGCACATGTATTCAGCCGTGGGGTGAAAGACCGGCACAGATGGTTACTATTATATTGTGAATCCTCACCAGGTGTTCTTCATATGAAAGATATTTTTTTTTGTGCAGTTGGAATGGGTCTTCTGCACGTTTTATAATATATAAAATCTTGTGGTCTATTAAAATGATGAAAATGAAATGATTACTATAAATTAATGAACTCACCAACCTTTTGGTTAACACTTGAAAGCATGTTTATTCTCAGGTATGAAAGAAATCTTCTGCTGTGCATTTGCTCATTGTAAAGACATTATTTGGAGTCAATCATCGCAATGGAACCAGATGTTGGTGACTTCGTCCAGACAGATTAGGACGGGGTATGACAATACATATGCTTTAAACATCAACAAAAATGTTGGTGAGTTATAGGTTTAATCTATATATATATATATCAAATCGTAACAATAGACCACAAGATTTCATATTTCAATACACATCCCATACATAGAGATAAAAATGATTCATATGGTGAACACCTGGTAACCGACATTAACAAGAAGCATATATAAGAATATCCCCATCATTCCGGGACACCCTTCGGATATGATATAAATTTCGAAGTACTAAAGCATCCGATACTTTGGATGGGTTTGTTAGGCCCAATAGATCTATCTTTAGGATTCGAGTCAATTAGGGTGTCTGGTCCCTAATTCTTAGATTACCAGACTTAATAAAAAGGGGCATATTCGATTTTGATAATTCAACCAAAGAATGTAGTTTCACGTACTTGTATCTATTTTGTAAATCATTTATAAAACCTGCATGTATTCTCATCCCAAAAATATTAGATTTTAAAAGTGGGACTATAACTCACTTTCACAGATATTTCCTTCCTTGGAAATAAGACTTGGCCATGGATCGATTCACGAACCTATACAAATATGTACATATATATCAAAGTATGATCAAAATATAACCGTAGCTAAAAAGATCAAAAATATCCAATCTTGTTTTACCCATAACTTCTTCATTTTAAATCCGTTATGAGTGAATCAAATTGCTATGGTTTCATATTGAACTCTAATTTAAGAATCCAAACCGAACAAGTATAGGTTTATAGTCGGAAATTTAAGTTACATGTCAATTACTAAAGAGGTAGTCATTTCCGTCGAAAGAACGACATCTTGATGACCATTTTGAAAAACATACTTTCACTTTGAGTTTAACCAAGATTTTTGGATATAGTTTCATGTTCATATGAAAAATCATTTTCCCAGAAGAACAACTTTTAAATCAAAGTTTATCATAGTTTTTAATTATCCAAACCAAAACAGCCCCCGGTTTCACTACGACGGCGTATATCCGATTTTATGGTGTTCATCATGTTTCCAGGTTTTAAATCATTAAGTTAGAATATCATATAGATATAGAACATGTGTTTAGTTGATTTTAAAAGTTAAGTTAGAAGGATTAACTTTTGTTTGCGAACAAGTTTAGAATTAACTAAACTATGTTCTAGTGATTACAAGTTTAAACCTTCGAATAAGATAGCTTTATATGTATGAATCGAATGATGTTATGAACATCATTACTACCTCAAGTTTTCTGGATAAAACTACTGGAAATGAGAAAAATGGATCTAGCTTCAGAGGATCCTTAGATGGCTTGAAAGTTCTTGAAGCAGAATCATGACACGAAAACAGTTCAAGTAAGATTTTTACTCGAAATAAGATTGTTATAGTTGTAGAAATTTAATCAAAGTTTGAATATAAATATTACCTTGAATTAGAAAGATAACCTACTATAAATAACAAAGGTTCATTGATCTTAGATGATTACTTGGAATGGATTAGAAAGCTTGGAAGTAGACTTGCAAACTTGGAAGTATTCTTGATTTTTATGAAACTATACTTATGGAATTTATGAAGAACACTTAAAACTTGAAGATGGAACTTGAGAGAGATCAATTAGATGAAGAAAATTGAAGAATGAAAGTGTTTGTAGGTGTTTTTTGTAGTGACCCGAACTTTTCCATGTTTATATATATATTAAATGAAATTGTTATTTACATGATTAAGTGTTTCCAACATATTAAGCAATCAAACTTGTTAATACTTGATTAATTGAAATAGATTTCATATAGACAATTGACCACCCAAATTGACCGGTGATTCACGAACGTTAAAACTTATAAAAACAATATAATGACATATATATGGTTATATATATAGTTAACATGATATTATGATAAGTAAACATATCATTAAGTATATTAATAATGAACTACATTTGTAAAAACAAGACTACTAACTTAATGATTTTGAAACGAGACATATATGTAACGGTTATCGTTCTAACGACATTTAATGTATATATATCATATTAAGAGATATTCGTACATCATAATATCATGATAATATAATAATTTAAAATCTCATTTGATATTATAAACATTGGGTTAACAACATTTAACAAGATCGTTAACCTAAAGGTTTCAAAACAACACTTACATGCAACGACTAACGATGACTTAACGACTCAGTTAAATGTATATACATGTAGTGTTTTAATATTTATTCATACACTTTTGAAAGACTTCAAGACACTCATCAAAATACTTCTACTTAACAAAAATGCTTACAATTACATCCTCGTTCAGTTTCATCAACAATTCTACTCGTATGCACCCTTATTCATACTCGTACAATACACAGCTTTTAGATGTATGTACTATTGGTATATACACTCCAATGCTCAGCTCTTAGCAGCCCATGTGAGTCACCTAACACATGTGGGAACCATCATTTGGCAACTAGCATGAAATATCTCATAAAATTACAAAAATATGAGTAATGATTCATGACTTATTTACATGAAAACAAAATTACATATCCTTTATATCTAATCCATACACCAACGACCAAAAACACCTACAAACACATTCATTATTCAATTTTCTTCATCTAATTGATCTCTCTCAAGTTCTATCTTCAAGTTCTAAGTGTTCTTCATAAATTCTACAAGTTCTAGTTTCATAAAATCAAGAATACTTTCAAGTTTGATAGCTTACTTCCAATCTTATAGATTGATCATCCAACCTCAAGAAATCTTTCTTATTTACATTAAGATATCTTTCTAATACAAGGTAATACTCATATTCAAACTTTGATTCAATTTCTATAACTATAACAATCTTATTTCGAGTGAAAATCTTACTTGAATTGTTTTCGGGTCATGATTCTACTTCAAGGACTTTCAAGCCATCCAAGGATCCTTTGAAGCTAGATCTATTTTTCTCACTTCCAGTAGCTTTATCCAGAAAACTTGAGGTAGTAATGATGTTCATAACATCATTCGATTCATACATATAAAGCTATCTTATTCGAAGGTTTAAACTTGTAATCACTATAACATAGTTTAGTTAATTCTAAACTTGTTCGCAAACAAAAGTTAATCCTTCTAACTTGAATTTTAAAATAAACTAAACACATGTTCTATATCTATATGATATGCTAACTTAATAATTTAAAACCTGGAAACACGAAAAACACCGTAAAACCGGATTTACGCCGTCGTAGTCACACCGCGGGCTGTTTTGGGTTAGTTAATTAAAAACTATGATAAACTTTGATTTAAAAGTTGTTCTTCTGGGAAAATGATTTTTCTTATGAACATGAAACTATATCCAAAAATCATGGTTAAACTCAAAGTGGAAGTATGTTTTCTAAAATGGTCATCTAGACGTCGTTCTTTTGACTGAAATGACTACCTTTACAAAAATGACTTGTAACTTATATTTTCAACTATAAACCTATACTTTTTCTGTTTAGATTCATAAAATAGAGTTCAATATGAAACCATAGCAATTTTATTCACTCAAAACGGATTTAAAATGAAGAAGTTATGGGTAAAACAAGATTGGATAATTTTTCTTGTTGTAGCAACGTGAAAATTGGTAACAAATCTATATTAATCATATCCTAGCTAAATTATATTGTATTATACATATATTCTAATATATTATGTAATCTTGGGATACCATAGACACGTATGCAAATGTTTTTACATATCATATCGACCCATGTGTATATATTATTTGGAACAACCATAGACACTCAATATGCAGTAATGTGGGAGTTAGCTATACAGGGTTGAGGTTGATTCCAAAAATATATATACTTTGAGTTGTGATCTAGCCTGAGACATGTATACACTGGGTCGTGGATTGATTCAAGATAATATATATCAATTTTTTTCTGTACATCTAACGTTGAACAACTAGTTGTAGGTTACTAACGAGGACAACTGACTTAATAAACTTAAAACATCAAAATGTATTAAAAGTGTTGTAAATATATTTTGAATATACTTTGATATATATGTACATATTTGTTATAGGTTCGTGAATTGACCAGTGGCCAAGTCTTACTTCCCGACGAAGTAAAAATCTGTGAAAGTGAGTTATAGTCCCACTTTTAAAAATCTAATATTTTTGGGATGAGAATACATGCAAGTTTTATAAATGATTTACAAAATAGACACAAGTACGTGAAACTACATTCTATGGTTGAATTATCGAAATCGAATATGCCCCTTTTTATTAAGTCTGGTAATCTAAGAATTGGGGAACAGACACCCTAATTGACGCGAATCCTAAAGATAGATCTATTGGGCCTAACAACCCCATCCAAAGTACCGGATGCTTTAGTACTTCGAAATTTATATCATATCCGAAGGGTGTCCCGGAATGATGGGGATATTCTTATATATGCATATTGTTAACGTCGGTTACCAGGTGTTCACCATATGAATGATTTTTATCTCTATGTATGGGATGTATATTGAAATATGAAATCTTGTGGTCTATTGTTACGATTTGATATATATAGGTTAAACCTATAACTCACCAACATTTTTTGTTGACGTTTAAAGCATGTTTATTCTCAGGTGAATATTAAGAGCTTCCGCTGTTGCATACTAAAATAAGGACAAGATTTGGAGTCCATGTTTATATGATATTATGTAAAAACTGCATTCAAGAAACATATGTCGATGTAATATATTTCTATTGTAAACCATTATGTAATGGTCGTGTGTAAACAGTATATTTTAGATTATCATTATTTGATAATCTACGTAATGCTTTCAAAACCTTTATTGATAAAATAAAGGTTATGGTTGTTTTAAAAATGAATGCAGTCTTTGAAAAACGTCTCATATAGAGGTCAAAACCTCGCAACGAAATCAATTAATATGGAACGTTTATAATCAATATGAACGAGACATTTCAGTTGGTATCCGAGCGTTGGTCTTAGAGAACCAGAAAATTTGCATTAGTGTGTCTTATCGAGTTTGTTAGGATGCATTAGTGAGTCTGGACTTCGACCGTGCTTTCTTTAAAAATGATTGCTTAACATTTTTGTTGGAAACTATATATTTTTAACATGTGAATATTATGTGATATATTAATCTCTTAACGTGTTTGATATTATGTGATAGATATCTACCTCTAGAACAAGTCCCATTGACTCACCTAATAATAATGAAGAGTCAAATGTAAATTGGAATGATTCGTGGACTAATTCACAAGTTCCCGAAGAGGAACCGGAAGAAGAGTCGGAACCGGAAGAATAATCGGAACTGGAAGAAGAATCGGAACTGGAAGAAGAAATAGAACCAGTGGGGGAAATAATAAAACGGTTAAGTAGAAGAAAATCCTCAACCAACCGACCAAAGTTAATTATGGTCAATGGTGTTTCCGCCAAGGAAGCAAAGTATTGGGAGGATTACCAATTCTCCAATGAATCGGATCCCGACAAGGATTCTGATGATGTTATAGAAATTACCCCAACACAATTTAATAAGGCAAAAGAGAACAATAAGGGAAAGGGCATAAAAATAGAGAAATTTGATTCCAAACCCGATGAACTTTATATGTATCGTCAACACCCGTATTTCTTAAGTTGTGACAATAACCCGGGAAACTCTAAACCACCAGGTTTTTCTAAACCAATTTGGAAAACGACGGCTCGTATTAGGGGAACATCATATATCCCTAGAAACTTGGCAAAATGAACCAAAACCGAAGAAGAAGAAACGAGCGAGTCGGAATAAGATAGTTGTATTCGTGTGGTGTAATATATGTAATATAGTGTGCTTATGCTTTATGATATATGCAAAAATTGCTTGTATTAATAAGTATTTTTTTTTATGAATCTAACACTTGTCTATTTTACAGTATAAAAACACAAAATGGATAGACAATCCAATATTTTAAGAGACCTACCCGGAGACATGATTGATGAAATCTTGTCTAGAGTCGGTCAGAATTCCTCGGCATAACTATTTAAGGCGAGATCAGTTTGTAAGACATTCGAAGAACGTTCCAAGAATGCCTTGATTTATAAAAGGCTTTCGTTCGAAAGATGGGGGATATCACATTGGGAAGTCCATAAGTTACGATGTGTTTACTTTAACGCATATATTGCGGGGAACCCAAATGCTATTTTACGCAACGGGTTAAGAAATTATTTTGACTCAATATATCCGAATATAGGACTTCGTGATTTAGAAAAAGCGGCTAACATGCAACATAAAGAAGCATGTTATGCTTACGGATTAGTAATGTTCGCTTCTCACCAAAGTGAGAACAAGAACATCGGGCTACAACTATTAAACAAAACATTCCCACAAGTGACGGAGTCGGTAATTGGGGTAAGAAATGAGGTTTTTAGGTTATTACGAGACTGTTGGTCATTACGTAACCTTCATCCTTTTGACGACGTTACAACACATTGTCTTACTATCGGTCACAACGGTTATGTTCCACAAAACCAAGGATGGGAAGTGGTATTAGTAAAACCAGAATGCATGACTTGTTTCTGGACGTATGAATTACGTGTCTTTATTGCCTTTGCTGAACGCCTTATTTATTAACTAGAATTATCTTCACAACTACTTTGTATCAAAATTTTATGTGCTATATTTCATGCTATATGTAAAAAAAAAAAAAGCGGTATTGTAAGTTTGCAAGTTATTGTATAAAGGTTTGAATATGATTTTTTTTTTGTGATTAGTTTTTCATATAGAATTGTAGTAGTTGAAATAGTATGTTAGCTACTAAGTATGAACTTAACGGGTAAGTACTACCCGAATTAAAGAGTATAAAACGCTAATATGAAGAAAGAGCTTTTATAAATAAGTTCATATTACGCTACGAAATACTATTGACTACTCTTGATATTCTATATGATTAACTCGTTTCATTTGACTATTTTGAAGGAAATGGCACCGACTACTCGACATACCTTGAATATGAGCGAAGAGAAATTTCGTGCCTTTCTTGCTTCAAAAATAGCCGCAGTACAGGCTGCGCTACATACCAACAATAACCTTGGATCTAGCAATACAGGAAATCGTGTAGGATGCACCTACAAAGAATTCACTGCCTGCAAACCTTTGGAATTTGATGGAACCGAAGGACCGATCGGATTGAAACGGTGGACCGAGAAGGTCGAATCGGTGTTTGCCATAAGTAAGTGTACTGAAGAGGACAAAGTGAAGTACGCTACGCATACCTTCACAGGTTCTACGTTAACATGGTGGAATACCTATCTAGAGCAAATGGGACAAGATGATGCTTACGCACTACCGTGGTCAGCATTCAAGCACTTGATGAACGAGAAGTACCGTCCCAGAACTGAGGTCAATAAGCTCAAGACAGAACTTAGAGGGTTACGAACCCAAGGATTTGATATTACCACGTACGAAAGACGATTCACAGAATTATGCCTATTGTGTCCGGGAGCGTTCGAAGATGAGGAAGAGAAGATCGACGCATTTGTGAAAGGATTACCGGAAAGAATCCAAGAAGATATAAGTTCACACGCGCCCGCCTCCATACAACAGGCATGTAGAATGGCTCATAAACTAGTGAACCAGATTGAGGAAAGAATTAAAGAACAGACTGCTGAAGAGGCCAATGTGAAGCAAGTCAAAAGAAAGTGGGAGGAAAACGGTGATAAGAATCACCAATACAACAACAACAGCAATTACAACAATAATCGCAACAACTATCCCAACAATCACAACATCAATCGCAACATCAACAAACGGCCCAACAACAACAACAACAACAACAACAACTACAACAATCATCCCAATAACAATAATAACCGCAACAACAACAACAATCAGAAGCCGCTATGCCAAAGGTGTGAAAAGTATCACTCGGGGTTCTGCACCAAATTTTGCAACAAGTGTAAAAGAAATGGTCATAGCGCGGCGAAGTGTGAGGTCTACGGACCAGGGGTTTACAGAACGAAAGGAACAAATGGTGTCGGAACGAGTAATGGCGGAGCAAGTAGTGTCAGAGCAAGTTATGCCAATGTAGTTTGTTATAAATGTGGAAAACCGGGCCACATTATTAGAAATTGCCCGAACCAGGAAAACACGAATGGACAAGGCCGCGGAAGAGTTTTCAATATTAATGCGGCAGAGGCACAGGAAGACCCGGAGCTTGTTACGGGTACGTTTTTTATTGATAATAAATCTGCTTACGTTTCATTTTATTCGGGTGCGGATAGAAGGTATATGAGTAGAGATTTTTGTGCTAAATTAAGTTGTCCATTGACACCTTTGGATAGTAAATTTTTACTCGAATTAGCAAATGGTAAATTAATTTCAGCAGATAATATATGTCGGAATCGAGAAATTAAACTGGTTAGCGAAACATTTAAGATTGACTTGATACCAGTAGAGTTAGGGAGTTTTGATGTGATAATCGGTATGGACTGGTTGAAAGAAGTGAAAGCAGAGATCGTTTGTTACAAAAATGCAATTCAAATTATACGAGAAAAAGGAAAACCCTAATGGTGTACGGAGAAAAGGGCAACACGAAGCTACATCTTATTAGTAATATGAAGGCACAAAAACTAATAAGAAAAGGTTGCTATGCTATTCTAGCACACGTCGAGAAAGTACAAACTGAAAAAAAGAGCATCAATGATGTTCCCGTCGCAAAAGAATTTCCCGATGTATTTCCGAAAGAATTACCGGGATTACCCCCACATCGATCCGTTGAATTTCAAATAGATCTTGTACCAGGAGCTATAGCAATAGCTCGTGCTCCTTACAGACTTGCACCCAGCGAGATGAAAGAAATGTAAAGCCAATTACAAGAACTTTTAGAGTGTGGTTTCATTCGACCAAGCACATCACCGTGGGGAGCGCCTGTTTTGTATGTCGAGAAGAAAGATGGTACATTCAGGTTGTGTATCGACTACCGAGAGTTGAACAAACTTACCATCAAGAACCGCTACCCACTACCGAGAATCAATGACTTATTTGATCAATTACAAGGCTCATCTGTTTATTCAAAGATTGACTTACGTTCCGGGTATCATCAAATGCGGGTAAAAGAAGATGATATTCCAAAGACTGCTTTCAGAACACGTTACGGTCATTACGAGTTTATGGTCATGCCGTTTGGTTTAACTAATGCACCAGCTGTGTTCATGGACCTTATGAACCGAGTGTGTGGACCATACCTTGACAAGTTTGTCATTGTTTTCATTGATGACATACTTATTTACTCAAAGAATGACCAAGAACACGGTGAACATTTGAGAAAGGTGTTAAAAGTATTGAGGAAGGAAGAATTGTACGCTAAGTTTTCAAAGTGTGCATTTTAGTTGGAAGAAGTTCAATTCCTCGGTCACATAGTGAACAAAAAAGGTATTAAGGTGGATCCGGCAAAGATAGAAACTGTTAAAAAGTGGGAAACCCCGAAAACTCCAAAATAGATACGCCAGTTTTTAGGACTAGCTGGTTACTACAGAAGGTTCATCCAAGACTTTTTCAGAATAGCAAAACCCTTGACTGCATTAACGCATAAAGGGAAGAAATTTGAATGGAAGGATGAACAAGAGAAAGCGTTTCAGTTATTGAAGAAAAAGCTAACTACGGCACCTATATTTTCATTGCCTGAAGGGAATGATATTTTGTGATTTATTGTGATGCATCAAAGCAAGGTCTCGGTTGTGCATTAATGCAACAAACGAAGGTGATTGCTTATGCGTCTAGACAATTGAAGATTCACGAACAAAATTATACGACGCATGATTTGGAATTAGGCGCGGTTGTTTTTGCATTAAAGACTTGGAGGCACTACTTATATGGGGTCAAAAGTATTATATATACCGACCACAAAAGTCTTCAACACATATTTAATCAAAAACAACTGAATATGAGGCAGCGTAGGTGGATTGAATTGTTGAATGATTACGACTTTGAGATTCGTTATCACCCGGGGAAGGCAAATGTGGTAGCCGACGCCTTGAGTAGGAAGGACAGAGAACCCATTCGAGTAAAATCTATGAATATAATGATTCACAATAACCTTACTACTCAAATAAAGGAGGCGCAACAAGGAGTTTTAAAAGAGGGAAATTTAAAGGATGAAATACCCAAAGGATCGGAGAAGCATCTTAATATTTGGGAAGACAGAACTCGGTATAGGGCTGAAAAGATTTGGGTACCAAAATTTGGAGATATGAGAGAAATGGTACTTAAAGAAGCTCATAAAACCAGATACTCAATACATCCTGGAACGGAGAAGATGTACAAGGATCTCAAGAAACATTTTTGGTGGCCAGGTATGAAATCCGATGTTGCTAAATACGTAGGAGAATATTTGACGTGTTCTAAGGTCAAAGCTGAGCATCAGAAACCATCAGGTCAACTTCAACAACCCGAAATCCTGGAATGGAAATGGGAAAACATTACCATGGATTTCATCACTAAATTGCCAAGGACTACAAGTGGTTTTGATACTATTTGGGTAATAGTTTATCGTCTCACCAAATCAGCACACTTCCTGCCAATAAGAGAAGATGACAAGATGGAGAAGTTAGCACGACTATATTTGAAGGAAGTCGTCTCCTGACATGGAATACCAATCTCTATTATCTCTGATAGGGATGGCAGATTTATTTCAAGATTCTGGAAGATATTACAGCAAGCATTAGGAACTCGTCTAGGCATGAGTACTGCCTATCATCCACAAACTGATGGGCAGAGCGAAAGGACGATACAAACATTTGAAGACATGCTACGAGCATGTGTTATTGATTTCAGAAACAGTTGGGATCGACATCTACCGTTACCAGAATATTCTTACAACAACAGCTACCATTCAAGCATTGAGATGGCACCGTTTGAAGCACTTTATGGTAGAAAGTGTAGGTCTCCAATTTTTTGGAGTGAAGTGGGGGATAGACAGATTACGGGTCCGGATATAATACAAGAAACTATCGAGAAGATCATCCTTATTCAACAACGGTTGAAAACCGCCCAAAGTCGACAAAAGAGCTACGCCGACATTAAAAGAAAAGATATAGAATTTGAAATTGGAGAGATGGTCATGCTTAAAGTTGCACCTTCGAAAGGTGTTGTTCGATTTGGTAAACGAGGGAAATTAAATCCAAGGTATATTAGACCATTCAAGATTATTGATCATGTCGGACCAGTAGCTTACCGACTTGGGTTACCTCAACAACTCGCGGCTGTACATAACACTTTCCACGTCTCGAATTTGAAGAAATGTTTAGCTAAAGAAGATCTCACTATTCCGTTAGATGAAATCCAAATCAACGAAAAACTTTAATTCATCGAAGAACCCGTCGAAATAATAGATCGTGAGGTTAAAAGACTTAAGCAAAACAAGATACCAATTGTTAAGGTTCGATGGAATGCTCGTAGAGGACCCGAGTTCACCTGGGAACGAGAAGATCAGATGAAGAAGAAATACCCGCATTTATTTCCAGAAGATACGTCAACATCTCCAACTGCTTAAAATTTCGGGACGAAATTTATTTAACTGGTAGGTACTGTAGTGACCCGAACTTTTCCATGTTTATATATATATTAAATGAAATTTTTATTTACATGATTAAGTGTTTCCAACAAATTAAGCAATCAAACTTGTTAATACTTGATTAATTGAAATAGATTTCATATAGACAATTGACCACCCAAGTTGACCGGTGATTCACGAACGTTAAAACTTGTAAAAACTATATGATGAGATATATATGGTTATATATATAGTTAACATGATATTATGATAAGTAAACATATCATTAAGTATATTAATAATGAACTATATATGTAAAAACAAGACTACTAACTTAATGATTTTGAAACGAGACATATATGTAACGATTATCGTTGTAACGACATTTAATGTATATATATCATATTAAGAGATATTCGTACATCATAATATCATGATAATATAATAATTTAAAATCTCATTTGATATTATAAACATTGGGTTAACAACATTTAACAAGATCGTTAACCTAAAGGTTTCAAAACAACACTTACATGTAACGACTAACGATGACTTAACGACTCAGTTAAAATGTATATACATGTAGTGTTTTAATATGTATTCATACACTTTTGAAAGACTTCAAGACACTTATCAAAATACTTCTACTTAACAAAAATGCTTACAATTACATCCTCGTTCAGTTTCATCAACAATTCTACTCGTATGCACCCGTATTCGTACTCGTACAATACACAGCTTTTAGATGTATGTACTAATGGTATGTACACTCCAATGATCAGCTCTTAGCAGCCCATGTGAGTCACCTAACACATGTGGGAACCATCATTTGGCAACTAGCATGAAATATCTCAAAAAATTACAAAAATATGAGTAATCATTCATGACTTATTTACATGAAAACAAAATTACATATCCTTTATATCTAATCCATAGACCAACGACCAAAAACACCTACAAACACTTTCAATCTTCAATTTTCTTTATCTAATTGATCTCTCTCAAGTTCTATCTTCAAGTTCTAAGTGTTCTTCATAAATTCTACAAGTTCTAGTTTCATAAAATCAAGAATACTTCCAAGTTTGCTAGCTTACTTCCAATCTTGTAGAGTGATCATCCAACCTCAAGAAATCTTTCTTATTTACAGTAAGATATCTTTCTAATACAAGGTAATACTCATATTCAAACTTTGATTCAATTTCTATAACTATAACAATCTTATTTCGAGTAAAAATCTTACTTGAACTGTTTTCGTGTCATGATTCTGCTTCAAGGACTTTCAAGCCATCCAAAGATCCTTTGAAGCTAGATCTATTTTTCTCATTTCTAGTAGCTTTATCCAGAAAACTTGAGGTACTAATGATGTTCATAACATCATTCGATTCATACATATAAAGCTATCTTATTCGAAGGTTTAAACTTGTAATCACTAGAACATAGTTTAGTTAATTCTAAACTTGTTCGCAAACAAAAGTTAATCCTTCTAACTTGAATTTTAAAATCAACTAAACACATGTTCTATATCTATATGATATGCTAACTTAATGATTTAAAACCTGGAAACACGAAAAACACCGTAAAACCGGATTTACACCGTCGTAGTAACACCGCGGGCTATTTTGGGTTAGTTAATTAAAAACTATGATAAACTTTGATTTAAAAGTTGTTCTTCTGGGAAAATGATTTTTCTTATGAACATGAAACTATATCCAAAAATCATGGTTAAACTCAAAGTGGAAGTATGTTTTCTAAAATGGTCATCTAGACGTCGTTCTTTCGACTGAAATGACTACCTTTACAAAAACGACTTGTAACTTATATTTCCGACTATAAACCTATACTTTTTCTATTTAGATTCATAAAATATATTTCAATATAAAACCATAGCAATTTGATTCACTCAAAACGGATTTAAAATGAAGAAGTTATGGGTAAAACAAGATTGGATAATTTTTCTTGTTGTAGCAACGTGAAAATTGGTAACAAATCTATATTAATCATATCCTAGCTAACTTATATTGTATTATACATGTATTCTAATATATTATGTAATCTTGGGATACCATAGACACGTATGCAAATGTTTTGACATATCATATCGACCCATGTGTATATATTATTTGGAACAACCATAGACACTCTATATGCAGTAATGTGGGAGTTAGCTATACAGGGTTGAGGTTGATTCTAAAAATATATATATTTTGAGTTGTGATCTAGCCTGAGACGTGTATATACTGGGTCGTGGATTGATTCAAGATAATATATATCAAATTTTTTTTTCTGTACATCTAACGTTGGACAACTAGTTGTAGGTTACTAACGAGGATAGCTGACTTAATAAACTTAAAACATCAAAATGTATTAAAAGTGTTGTAAATATATTTTGAATATACTTTGATATATATGTACATATTTGTTATAGGTTCGTGAATCGACCAGTGGCCAAGTCTTACTTCCCGACGAAGTAAAAATCTGTGAAAGTGAGTTATAGTCCCACTTTTAAAAATCTAATATTTTTGGGATGAGAATACATGCAGGTTTTATAAATGATTTACAAAATAGACACAAGTACGTGAAACTACATTCTATGGTTGAATTATCGAAATCGAATATGCCCCTTTTTATTAAGTCTGGTAATCTAAGAATTAGGGAACAGACACCCTAATTGACGCGAATCCTAAAGATAGATCTATTGGGCCTAACCAACCCCATCCAAAGTACCGGATGCTTTAGTACTTCGAAATTTATATCATATCCGAAGGGTGTCCCGGAATGATGGGGATATTCTTATATATGCATCTTGTTAATGTCGGTTACCAGGTGTTCACCATATGAATGATTTTTATCTCTATGTAGGTGTTCACCATATGAATGATTTTTATCTCTATGTATGGGATGTATATTGAAATATGAAATCTTGTGGTCTATTGTTACGATTTGATATATATAGGTTAAACCTATAACTCACCAACATTTTTTTTTGACGTTTAAAGCATGTTTATTCTCAGGTGAATATTAAGAGCTTCCACTGTTGCATACTAAAATAAGGACAAGATTTGGAGTCCATGTTTGTATGATATTATGTAAAAACTGCATTCATGAAACATATGTCGATGTAATATATTTCTATTGTAAACCATTATGTAATGGTCGTGTGTAAACAATATATTTTAGATTATCATTATTTGATAATCTACGTAATGCTTTTGAAACCTTTATTGATAAAATAAAGGTTATGGTTGTTTTAAAAATGAATGCAGTCTTTGAAAAATGTCTCATATAGAGGTCAAAACCTCGCAACGAAATCAATTAATATGGAACATTTATAATCAATATGAACGGGACATTTCATTTTTGGTCGTTGGTATATGGATTAGATATAAAGGATATGTAATTTTGTTTTCATGTAAATAAGTCATGAATGATTACTAATATTTTTGTAATTTTATGAGATATTTCATGCTAGTTGCCAAATGATGGTTCTCACATGTGTTAGGTGACTCACATGCACTGCTAAGAGCTAATCATTGGAGTGTATATACCAATAGTACATACATCTAAAAGCTGTGTATTGTACGAGTAAAATTGTTGATGAAACTGAACGAGGATGTAATTGTAAGCATTTTTGTTAAGTAGAAGTACTTTGATATGTGTCTTGAAGTCTTTCAAAAGTGTAAGAATACATATCAAAACACAACATGTATATACATTCTAATGGAGTCGTTAAGTCTTCGTTAGTCGTTACATGTAAGTGTTGTTTTGAAACCTTTAAGTTAACGATCTCAATTAATGTTGTTAACCCAATGTTTATTATATCAAATGAGATGTTAAATTATTATATTATCATGATATTATGATGTATGAATATCTCTTAATATGATACATACATTAAAATATCGTTACAACGATAATCGTTACATATAAGTCTCGTTTCGTAATTCTTGAGTTAGTAGTCTTGTTTTTACATATGTAGTTCATTGTTAACATACTTAATGATATATTTAAATATCATTTTATCATGTTAAATATAGTGTATAAATATCTTAATATGATACATATGTATTTAGTAGACGTTATCATAATGATAATCGTTATATATATCATTTCGAGTTTCTTAACTTAGTAAACTCATTTCTTATGTATATCACACATTGTTAATATACTTAGTGAGATACTTACTCATCATAATCTCATGTCAACCATATATATGTCTATATATACCACAACATGTAGTTTTCACAATTTTGTAACGTTCGTGAATCGCCGGTCACTACAGTACCTACCTGTTAAATAAATTTCGTCCCGAAATTTTAAGCTGTTGAAGGTGTTGACGAATCTTATGGAAATAGATGCGGGTATTTCTTCTTCAACTGATCTTCACGCTCCCAGGTGAACTCGGGTCCTCTACGAGCATTCCATCGAACCTTAACAATCGGTATCTTGTTTTGCTTAAGTCTCTTAACCTCACGATCCATTATTTCGACGGGTTCTTCAATGAATTGAAGTTTTTCATTGATTTGGATTTCGTCCAATGGAATAGTGAGATCTTCTTTAGCAAAACATTTCTTCAAATTCGAGACGTGGAAAGTGTTATGTACAGCCGCGAGTTGTTGATGTAGCTCCAGTTGGTAAGCTACTGGTCCGACACGATCTATAATCTTGAACGGTCCAATGTACCTTGGATTTAGTTTCCCCCGTTTACCAAATCGAACAACGCATTTCCAAGATGAAACCTTAAGCATGACCATTTCTCCAATTTCAAACTCTATATCTTTTCTTTTACTGCCCGCGTAGCTCTTTTGTCGACTCTGGGCGGTTTTCAATCGTTATTGAATTTGGATGATTTTCTCGGTAGTTTCTTGTATTATCTCCGGACCCGTAATCTGTCTATCCCCCACTTCATTCCAACAAATCGGAGACCTGCACTTTCTACCATAAAGTGCCTCAAACGGCACCATCTCAATACTAGAATGATAATTGTTGTTGTAGGAAAATTCTGCTAACGGTAGGTGTCGATCCCAACTGTTTCCGAAATCAATAACACATGCTCGTAGCATGTCTTCAAGCATTTGTATCGTCCTTTCACTCTGCCCATCAGTTTGTGGATGATAGGCAGTACTCATGTCTAGATGAGTCCCCAATGCTTGTTGCAACGTCTGCCAGAACCTTGAAACAAATCTACCATCCCTATCAGAGATAATAGAGAAGGGTATTCTATGTCTGGAGACAACCTCCTTCAAATACAATCGCGCCAACTTCTCTATTTTGTCATCTTCTCTCATTGGCAGGAAGTGCACTGACTTGGTGAGACGATCAACTATTACCCAAATAGTATCATAACCACTTGCAGTCCTTGGCAATTTAGTAATGAAATCCATGGTAATGTTTTCCCATTTCCATTCTGGGATTTCAGGTTGTTGTAGTAGACCTGATGGTTTTTGATGTTCAGCTTTGACCTTAGAACACGTCAAACATTCTCCTACATATTTAGCAATATCGGCTTTCATACCCGGCCACCAAAAGTGTTTCTTGAGATCTTTATACATCTTCCCCGCTCCGGGATATATTGAATATCTGGTTTTATGTGCTTCTTTAAGTACCATTTCTCTCACATCTCCAAACCTTGGTAACCAAATTCTATCAGCCCTATATCGGGTTCCGTCTTCCCGAATATTAAGATGTTTTTCTGATCCTTTGAGTATCTCATTCTTCAACTTTCCTTCTTTTATAACCCCCTGTTGCGCCTCCTTTATTTGAGTAGTAAGGTTAGTACGAATAATTATATTCATAGCTTTTACCCATATAGATTCTCTGTCCTTTCTACTTAAAGCGTCGGCTACCACATTCGCCTTCCCCAAGTGGTATCGAATCACAAAATCATAATTATTCAACAGTTCAATCCACCTGCGTTGTCTCATATTCAGTTGCTTCTGATTAAATATATGTTGGAGACTTTTGTGGTCGGTATATATAATACTTTTGACCCCATATAAATAATGCCTCCAAGTCTTTATTGCAAAAACAACAGTACCCAATTCCAAATCGTGAGTTGTATAATTTTGCTCCTAAATCTTCAATTATCTAGACGCATAAGCAATCACCTTCGTTCGTTGCATTAATACACAACCGAGACCTTGCTTTGATGCGTCACAATAAATCACAATATCATCATTCCCTTCAGGCAATGACAATATAGGTGCCGTAGTTAGCTTTTTCTTCAATAACTGAAACGCCTTCTCTTGTTCATCCTTCCATTCAAATTTCTTCCCTTTATGTGTTAATGCAGTCAAGGGTTTTGCTATTTTGGAGAAATCTTGGATGAATCTTCTAAGTAACCAGCCAATCCTAAAAATTGACGTATATGCTTCGGAGTTTTTGGGGTTTCCCACTTTTCAACGGTTTTGATCTTTGCCGGGTCCACCTGGATACCTTCTTTGTTCACTATGTGACCGAGGAATTGAACTTCTTCCAACCAAAATGCACACTTTGAAAACTTATCATACAGTTTTTCTTTCCTCAATACTTCTAGCACTTTTCTCAAATGTTCTTCGTGCTCTTGATCATTCTTTGAGTAAATAAGTATGTCATTGATGAAAACAATGACAAACTTGTCAAGATATAGCCCACACACTCGGTTCATAAGGTCCATGAACACAGCTGGTGCGTTAGTCAATCCAAACGGCATAACCATAAACTCGTAATGAACATAACGCGTCCTAAAAGCAGTTTTTGGAATATCATCCTCCTTTACTCGCATTTGATGATATCCAGAACGTAAATAAATTTTTGAATAAACCGACGAGCCTTGTAGTTGATCAAATAAGTCGTCAATTCTCGGAAGTGGATAACGGGTTTTGATGGTAAGTTTATTCAATTCTCTGTAGTCAATACACAACCTAAATGTACCATCCTTCTTCTTAACAAACAAAACAGGAGCTCCCCATGGTGATGTGCTTGGTCGAATGAAACCACGTTCTAATAGTTCTTACAATTGGCTTTGCAGTTCTTTCATCTCGCTGGGCGCGAGTCTGTAAGGAGCACGAGCTATTGGTGCAGCTCCTGGTACAAGATCTGTTTGAAATTCGACAGATCGATGTGGAGGTAGTCCCGGTAATTCTTTCGGAAATACATCGGGAAATTCTTTTACGACGGGAACATCATTGATGCTCTTTTCTTCAGTTTGTACTTTCTCGACGTGTGCTAGAACAGCATAGCAACCTTTTCTTATTAGTTTTTGTGCCTTCAAATTACTAATAAGATGTAGCTTCGTGTTGCCCTTTTCTCCGTACACCATTAAGGGTTCTCCTTCTTCTCGTACAATGCGAATTGAATTTTTGTAACATACGATCTCAGCTTTCATCTCCTTCAGCCAGTCCATGCTGACTATTACATCAAAACTCCCTAACTCTACTGGTATTAAATCAATCTTAAATATTTCGCTACCAAGTTTAATATCTCGATTCCAGCATATATAATCTGCTGAAATTAATTTACCGTTTTCTAATTCGAGTAAAAATTTACTATCCAATGGTGTCAATGGACAACTTAATTTAGCACAAAAATCTCTACTCATATAGCTTCTATCTGCACCCGAATCAAATAAAACGTAAGCAGATTTATTGTCAATAAGAAACGTACCCGTAACAAGCTCCGGGTCTTCCTGTGCCTCTGCCGCATTAATATTGAAAACTCTTCCGCGGCCTTGTCCATTCGTGTTCTCCTGGTTCGGGCAATTTCTAATAATGTGGCCCAGTTTTCCACATTTATAACAAACAACATTGGCATAACTTGCTCCGCCATTACTCGTTCCGACACCATTTGTTCCTTTCGTTATGTTAACCCCTAGTCCGTAGACCTCACACTTCGCCGCGCTATGACCATTTCTTTTACATTTGTTGCAAAATTTGGTGCAGAACCCCGAGTGATACTTTTCACACCTTTGGCATAGCTGCTTCTGATTGTTGTTGTTGTTGCAGTTGTTATTGTTGTTGGGATGATTGTTGTAGTTGTTTTTGTTGTTGTTGTGCCATTTGTTGTAGTTGCGATTGATGTTGCGATTGTTGGGATAGTTGTTGTTATTTTGGTGACTCTTATCACCGTTTTCCTCCCAATTTTTTTGACTAACTTCACGTTGGCCTCTACGGCCGCCTGTTCTTTAATTCTTCCCTCAATCTGGTTCACTAGTTTGTGAGCCATTCTACATGCCTTTTGTATGGAGGCAGGCTCGTGTGAACTTATATCTTCTTGGATTCTCTCCGGTAACCCTTTCACAAACGCGTCGATCTTCTCTTCCTCATCTTCGAACGCTCTCGGACACAATAGGCACAATTCTGTGAATCGTCTTTCGTACTAAGTAATATCGAATCCCTGTGTTCGTAACCCTCTAAGTTCTGACTTGAGCTTATTGACCTCGGTTCTGGGACGGTACTTCTCGTTCATCAAGTGCTTGAATGCTGACCACAGTAGCGCGTAAGCAGCATCATGTCCCACTTGCTCTAGATAGGTATTCCACCATGTTAACGCAATACCTGTGAAGGTATGCGTAGCGTACTTCAGTTTTGTCTCCTTCAGCACACTTACTTATGGCAAACACCGATTCAACTTTCTCGGTCCACCGTTTCAATCCGATTTGTCCTTCGGTCCCATCAAATTCTGAAGGTTTGCAGGCAGTGAATTCCTTGTAGGAGCATCCTACATGATTTCTTGCGCCGTTAGCTGTATTGCTAGATTCAGAGTTATTGTTGGTGTGTAGCGCGGCATGTACTGCGGCTATGTTTGAAGCAAGAAAGGCACGAAATTCCTCTTCGCTCATATTCAAGGTGTGTCGAGTAGTCGGTGCCATTTCCTTCAAAATAGTCAAATAAAACAAGTTAATCATACAGAATATTAAGAGTAGTCAATAGTATCTCGTAGCATAATATGAACTCATTTATAAAAGCTTTTTCTTCATATTAGCATTTTATAAGTTTAAATTCGGGTACTACCTACCCGTTAAGTTCATACTTAGTAGCTAATATACTATTCAACTACTACAATTCCATATGAAAAACTGATTATAATAATATATCACATACAAATATTCTTCAAACTTACAACTTCGCTATATTACATATAACATGAAGTATAGTACACTATGATACAGGACAGTTTTGAAGATAAATCTAGTTAATACGCAAGTTGTTCAGTAAAGGAAATAAAGACACGTAATTCATAAGTCCATAGACAAGTCATGCATTCTGGTTTTAATAAGACGACTTCCCATCCTTGGTCTTGTGGAAAATAACCGTTATGACCATTGGCTAGGCAGCATGTTGTAATGTCGTCAAAAGGACGAGGGTTTCGTAATGTCCAACAGCCCCGTAATAATCTAAAAACCTTATTTCTCACCCCAACTACTGAATCCGTCACTTGTGGGAAAGTTTTATTTAAAAGCTGCAATCCAATGTTCTTTTTCTCACTTTGGTAAGAAGCGAACATCACTAACCCGTAAGCATAACATGCTTCTTTATGTTGCATGTTAGAAGCTCTTTCTAATTCACGAAATCCTATGTTGGGATATGTTGAGTCAAAATATGTTCTTAACCCGTAGCGTAAAATTGCATTTGGGTTCCCCGCATTTAATGCTTTAAAGAAAACACGGCGTAACTTACGGTCTCCCCAATGTGATATACCCCACCAATCAAAGGAAAGCCTTTTATAAACTAAGGCATTTCTGGAAAGTCTTTCAAATGTTTGACAAGTTAATTTCGCCATAACTAAATGTGCTGATGAATTCTAACCTACTCTAGACAAGATTTCCTCAATCATATCCTCTGGTAGGTCTTCTAAAATATTCGGTTGTCTACCCTTAACGTCCATTTTGTTTTTATACTGTAAAATAGACAAGGATTAGATTCTTAATAACAAACAATACAAGCAGTTTTTACATAGAACATAAAAGTACAAGCACACTACAATACATTTATTACACAACATGCTCACACCCCTCTAATCTAAATCACTGGTTTCTTCTTCTTCGGACTTGGTTCTTTTTCCTAATCTTCTAGGGATATATGATGTTCCTCTAATACGAGTCGTCATTTTCCACATTGGTTTATAAAAACCTGGTGGTTTAGAGGTTCCCGGGTTATTGTCACGATATTGAAAATACGGGTGTTGACGGTACATATAAAGTTCATCGGGGTCGGAATCAGATTTTTCTATTTTGATGCATTTTCCCTTATTATTTTCTTTTGCCTCATTAAATTGGGTCGGGGTAATTTCTATAACATCATCGGAATCCTCATCAGGATCCGATTCATCGGAAAATTGGTAATTTTCCCAATATTTTGCTTCCTTAGCGGAAAAACCATTGACCATTATTAACTTTGGTCCATTGGTTGAGGATTTTTTTTTTTGACCGGTTTTCTGTGGTTCCTACTATTCCCCCCCTCCGGAACCTCTTCTTCTTCCGGTTCCTCTTCTTCTGGTTCCTCTTCTACCGGTTCCGGTTCCTCTTCTTCCGGTTCTTCGGGAACTTGTGAATCTTGCCAATATATATTCGACTCTCCGTTATTATTAGGTAAGTCAATGGGATTTGTGCTAGAGGTAGACATCTATCACACAATATCAAACATATTAAGAGATTAATATATTACATAATATTTACATGTTAATAATATATAGTTTCCAACAAAAATGTTAAGCAATTATTTTTTAAGAAAACATGGTCGAAGTCCAGACTCACTAATGCATCCTAACAAACTCGATAAGACACACTAATGCAAATTTTATGGTTCTCTAAGACCAACGCTCGAATACCAACTGAAATGTCCCGTTCATATTGATTATAAACGTTCCATATTAATTGATTTTTTTGCGAGGTTTTGACCTCTATATTAAACGTTTTTCAAAGACTCCATTCATTTTTAAAAAACCATAACCTTTATTTTATCAATAAAGGTTTTAAAAACATTACGTTGATTATCAAATAATGATAATCTATAATATACTGTTTACACACGACCATTACATAATGGTTTACAATAGAAATATATTACATCAACATATGTTTCTTGAATGCAGTTTTTACACAATATCATACAAACATGGACTCCAAATCTTGTCCTTATTTTAGTATGCAACAGCGGAAGCTCTTAGTATTCACCTGAGAATAAACATGCTTTAAAAGTCAACAAAAATGTTGGTGAGTTATAGGTTTAACCTATATATATATATATATATATATATATATATATATATATATATATATATATATATATATATATATATATATATATATATATATATATATATATATATATCAAATCGTAACAATAGACCACAAGATTTCATATTTCAATACACATCCCATACATAGAGATAAAAATCATTCATATGGTGAACACCTGGTAACCGACATTAACAAGATGCATATATAAGAATATCCCCATCATTCCGGGACACCCTTCGGATATGATATAAATTTCGAGGTACTAAAGCATCCGGTACTTTGGATGGGGTTTGTTAGGCCTAATAGATCTATCTTTAGGATTCGCGTCAATTAGGGTGTCTGTTCCCTAATTCTTAGATTACCAGACTTAATAAAAACGGGCATATTCGATTTCGATAATTCAACCATAGAATGTAGTTTCACGTACTTGTGTCTATTTTGTAAATCATTTATAAAACATGCATGTATTCTCATCCCAAAAATATTAGATTTTAAAAGTAGGACTATAACTCACTTTCACAGATATTTCCTTTCTCGGAAATAAGACTTGGCCACAGATCGATTCACGAACCTATACAAATATGTACATATATAACAAAGTATGATCAAAATATAATTACAACAATTTTTATTATGTTTTAAAGATTTGAGTGTATTAAGTCAGATGTCCTCGTTAGTAACCTACAACTAGTTGTCCACAGTTAGATGTACAGAAATAAATCGATATATATTATCTTGAATCAATCCACGACCCAGTGTATACACGTCTCAGGCTAGATCACAACTCAAAGTATATATATTTTTGGAATCAACCTCAACCCTGTATAGCTAACTCCAACATTACTGCATATAGAGTGTCTATGGTTGTTCCAAATAATATATATACATGGGTCGATACGATATGTCAAAACATTTGCATACGTGTCTATGGTATCCCAAGATTACATAATATATTAGAATACATGTATAATACAATATAAGTTAGCTAGGATATGATTTGTATAGATTTGTTAAACATTTCCCGTAGCTAAAAAGATCAAAAATATGCAATCTTGTTTTACCCATAACTTCTTCATTTTAAATCCGTTTTGAGTGAATCAAATTGCTATGGTTTCATATTGAACTCTAATTTAAGAATAAAAATAGAACAAGTATAGTTTTATAGTCGGAAATTTAAGTTACATGTCAATTACTAAAGAGGTAGTCATTTCCGTCGAAAGAACGACATCTTGATGACCATTTTGAAAAACATACTTTCACTTTGAGTTTAACCAAGATTTTTGGATATAGTTTCACGTTTATATGAAAAATCATTTTCCCAGAAGAACAACTTTTAAATCAAAGTTTATCATAGTTTTTAATTATCCAAACCAAAACAGCCCCCGGTTTCACTACGACGGCGTATATCCGATTTTATGGTGTTCATCGTGTTTCCAGGTTTTAAATCATTAAGTTAGCATATCATATAGATATAGAACATGTGTTTAGTTGATTTTAAAAGTCAAGTTAGAAGGATTAACTTTTGTTTGCGAACAAGTTTCGAATTAACTAAACTATGTTCTAGTGATTACAAGTTTAAACCTTCGAATAAGATAGTTTTATATGTATGAATCGAATTATGTTATGAACATCATTACTACCTCAAGTTTTCTGGATAAAACTACTGGAAATGAGAAAAATGGATCTAGCTTCAAAGGATCCTTAGATGACTTGAAAGTTCTTGAAGCAGAATCATGACACGAAAACAGTTCAAGTAAGATTTTCACTCGAAATAAGATTGTTATAGTTGTAGAAATTTAATCAAAGTTTGAATATGAATATTACCTTGAATTAGAAAGATAACCTACTGTAAATAACAAAGGTTCATTGATCTTAGATGATTACTTGGAATGGATTAGAAAGCTTGGAAGTAGACTTGCAAACGTGGAAGTATTCTTGATTTTTATGAAACTATACTTATGGAATTTATGAAGAACACTTAGAACTTGAAGATGGAACTTGAGAGAGATCAATTAGATGAAGAAAATTGAAGAATGAAAGTGTTTGTAGGTGTTTTTGGTCGTTGGTATATGGATTAGATATAAAGGATATGTAATTTTGTTTTCATGTAAATAAGTCATGAATGATTACTAATATTTTTGTAATTTTATGAGATATTTCATGCCAGTTGCCAAATGATGGTTCCCAAATGTGTTAGGTGACTCACGTGCGCTGCTAAGAGCTGATCATTGGAGTGTATATACAAATAGTACATACATCTAAAAGCTGTGTATTGTACGAGTACGAATACGGGTGCATACGAGTAGAATTGTTGATGAAACTGAACGAGGATGTAATTGTAAGCATTTTTGTTAAGTAGAAGTACTTTGATATGTGTCTTGAAGTCTTTCAAAAGTGTAAGAATACATATCAAAACACAACATGTATATACATTCTAATGGAGTCGTTAAGTCTTCGTTAGTCGTTAAATGTAAGTGTTGTTTTGAAACCTTTAAGTTAACGATCTCAATTAATGTTGTTAACCCAATGTTTATTATATCAAATGAGATGTTAAATTATTATATTATCATGATATTATGATGTATGAATATCTCTTAATATGATACATACATTAAAATATCGTTACAACGATAATCGTTACATATAAGTCTCGTTTCGTAATTCTTGAGTTAGTAGTCTTGTTTTTACATATGTAGTTCATTGTTAACACACTTAATGATATATTTAAATATCATTTTATCATGTTAAATATAGTGTATAAATATCTTAATATGATACATATGTATTTAGTAGACGTTATCATAATGATAATCGTTATATATATCATTTCGAGTTTCTTAACTTAGTAAAATCATTTCTTATGTATATCACACATTGTTAATATACTTAGTGAGATACTTACTCATCATAATCTCATGTCAACCATATATATATGTCTATATATACCACAACATGTAGTTTTCATAATTTTGTAACGTTCGTGAATCGCCGGTCAACTTGGGTGATCAATTGTTTATATGAAACTTATTTCATTTAATCAAGTCTTAACAAATTTGATTGCTTAACACGTTGGAAACATTTAGTCATGTAAATATCAATCTCAATTAATATATATAAATATGGAAAAGTTCGGGTCACTATAAACTGAAATGTCCCATTCATATTAACTATAAACGTTCCATATTAATTGATTTCGTTGCGAGGTTTTGACCTCTATATGAGACGTTTTTCAAAGTCTGCATTCGTTTTTAAAAACAAACCATAACCTTTATTTTATCGACAAGGTTAAAAGGACACCACCTAGATTATCCAGAAATGATAATCTAAAAATATCACACTTACACACTACCAATACATATTGGTTTACAATATTAATATGTTACAACAAAGTAAATCTCAAATGCAGTTTTAAACAATACTATACAAACATGCTGACAACAAATCTTGTTCATATTTTAGCAAGCAACAGCGGAAGCTCTTAATAATCACCTGAGAATAAACATGCTTTAAACGTCAACAAAAATGTTGCTGAGTTATAGGTTTAACCTATATATTTATCAAATCGTAGTAATAGACCACAAGATTTCATATTTCAATATACATCCCATACATAGAGATAAAAATCATTTATATGGTGAACACCTGGTAACCGACATTAACAAGATGCATATAGAATATCCCCATCATTCCGGGACACCCATCGGACATGATAATTCGTAGTACTAAAGCATTCCAAATTCCATAATGGGGCTTGTTGGGCCCGATAGATCTATCTTTAGGATTCGCGTCAATTAGGGCCAGTTCCCTAATTCTTAGGCTACCAAGCTAAAAGGGGCATATTCGGCTTCGATCATTCACCCATATAATTTAGTTTCATTTACTTGTGTCTATTTCGTAAAACATTTATAAAATTGCATGTATTCTCATCCCAAAATATTAGATTTTAAAAGTGGGACTATAACTCACATTCACATATTTTTACTTCGTCGGGAAGTAAGACTTGTCCACTGGTTGATTCACGAACCTATAAAAAATATGTACATACATATCAAAGTATGTTCAAAATATATTTACAACATTTAATATGTTTTAATGTTTTAAGTTTATTAAGTCAGCTGTCCTCGTTAGTAACCTACAACTAGTTGTCCAGAGTTAGATGTACAGAAATAAATCGATATATATTATCTTGAATCAATCCACGACCCAGTGTATACATGTCTTAGGCTAGATCACAACTCAAATTATATATATTTTTGGAATCAACCTCAACCCTGTATAGCTAACTCAAACATTACTGCATATAGAGTGTCTATGGTTGTTCCAAATAATATATATACATGGGTCGATATGATATATCAAAACATTTGCATACGTGTCTATGGTATCCCAAGATTACATAATATATTAGAATACATGTATAATACAATATGAGTTAGCTAGGATATGATTAATATAGATTTGTTACCAATTTTCACGTAGCTACAACAAGCAAAATTATCCAATCTTGTTTTCCCCATAACTTCTTCGTTTTAAATCCGTTTTGAGTGATTCAAGTTGCTATGGTTTCATATTGAATTTAAGTTTATGAATCTAAACATAAAAAGTATAATTTTATAGTCAGAAATACAGATTACAAGTCATTTTTGTAAAGGTAGTCATTTCAGTCGAAAGAACGACGTCTAGATGACCATTTTGGAAAACATACTTCCACTTTGAGTTTAACCATGATTTTTGGATATAGTTTTATGTTCATAAGAAAAATCATTTTCCCAGAAGAACAACTTGTAAATCAAAGTTTATCATAGTTTTTAATTAACTAACCCAAAACAGCCCGCGATGTTACTACGACGGCTTATATCAGGTTTTACGGTGTTTTTCGTGTTTTCAGGTTTTAAATCATTAAGTTAGCATATAATATAGATATAGAACATGTTTTTAGTTGATTTTAAAAGTCAAGTTAGAAGGATTAACTTTTGTTTGCGAACAAGTTTAGAATTAACTAAAGTATGTTCTAGTGATTACAAGTTTAAACCTTCGAATAAAGTAGTTTTATATGTATGAATCAAATGATGTTATGAACATCATTACTACCTCAGGTTTTGTAGATAAACCTACTAAAAATGAGAAAAATAGATCTAGCTTCAAAGGATCCTTGGATGGCTTGAAAGTTCTTGAAGTAGAATCATGACACGAAAACAAGTTCAAGTAAGATTTCCACTCGAAATAAGATTGTTAAAGTTATAGAAATTGAATCAAAGTTTGAATATGAGTATTACCTTGTATTAGAAAGATATCTTACTGTAAATAAGAAAGATTTCTTGAGGTTGGATGATCACTCAAAGTGGATTTGCAAAATTGGAAGTAAGCTAGCAAACTTGGAAGTGTTGTTGGTGTGTTCTTGAGTAGTTGTTTTGTATCTTGGTTTATGTATGGATTTATGAACTAGATTGAGCTAGATTTTGATAAAGATGATGAAGAACACTTAGAAAAATGGAAGAACACTTGAGAGAGAGTAGTTTGATGCACGTAAGTTGCAAAATGAAAGTGTTTGTGTACACCATACTTCACGTGAATGTTAGTCTCCATATAGGCTCCATTAGTTTGTAATTTTGTGAGATATTTCATGCTAGATATTCCATGTTTATATATATTAAATGAATTTGATATTTACATGATTAAGTGTTTCCAACATGTTAAGCAATCAAACTTGTTAAGACTTGATTAATTGAAATAGGTTTTTGATGTGCGCAGAGGTGTATACGAAATAGTTATATTTTTATTACGAAATACTATTAAATATGATACAATTTTACACAAGTTATTTATTTATTTAAATAGTGGATATACCTAAACCTTGCTACAACACTTATAGGCAGTGTACCTAATCGTAGAGTAGTGTAGTTTTTAGTAAGTCCGGTTCGTTCCACAGGGAGACGGCTTATTGCGTACACTATATTTTTAAACAATTATATTTGTATATATATATATATATATATATATATATATATATATATATATATATATATATATATATATATATATATTAGTAATATAGTATTATTATTATTATTATAAAAAGGGGGTTTTACCGTTTAATGACCGGTTTGTCGATTTTAAATAAAGCGTAAAGATAAATGACGATAATATAAATGACAAAATTTAAATTGCGATAAAGTAAATTGTAGTAATTAAAATGACAGTAAATAAAGGTACGATGAAATATGAAATAAAATTATTATGCTTATTTAAACTTCCGTAATCATGATGTTTGACGTTTTGATTTTAATTAATTGTTACCCGGGTTAATTGTCCTTTGTCCTGGATTATTTGATACCTATTTGGTTTTTGTCCATAATAGTCCATCGGTCATAATTATAAAATTCTCGTCAAATTAACCTTATTCTCGAAGTCAAATATTCCAACTAATTAGGGATTCGAACTGTAACAAGGTTTTAATACTTTGTTTAATGATTACACCAGGTTATCGACTGCGTGTAATCCAAGGTTTTAATACTTTGTTAACAATTACACCAATTATCCTTGTATGTAATCCACCCCTATTTTAATGAGATATGAATATTAATTTACCCACCTGATCATAATGAATAATCAATTACCCTACCCAAATAATTAATTAAATGATCGTAAAAGATGTCGTATAAACGTCACTAAATAGGACATACATAATCATTTTAATAATTATTAGATTAACTAATTTGAAGATAGGTTCGACAGGTTCCAATGAGTTGTCGCTCAATTAGACAATACCCCCAATCTATTAATAGTCATAGTCCAATGTCCACAAGTGTCGGTCTTTTGTCAAAACCTTAATTATGGTACAAAATCTAATAACCCCGTCTTAATATTTAGTTTAACATCATGATTACTTTGCTCAAATAAGCATAATAATAACTTAGTTACGAGACATTAATTTAAAAAGAAAGAACATAGCTTACATTGGTGATTAATCGCATAGCATTACACGGACAGAGTTCCGACTTTAAAACTCGTAAAACATTCTTAAAATAACCTTATTATTATTAACTTTAAAATTAAAATTAAAATTATAAATATAAATATATATATATATTGAGAGTGAGAGAGATTGATATATTATGTAATTAAAACGTCGAGCAAACTGCCTATTTATAATACTTGGCCTGCTACAGTAACTCATGCGGTCGCATGAGTTTTGTGCCTTCTGGCCATGCGATCGCATGGCCGTCATTTCCTGGTCATATACTTTTTGGCTTCTAGCTTGTCGACATATTTATTTAATAAATATATATATATATATATAATATATATATATAATTTTATATAATTATATATATTATATTATATTTATGTGCATAGTTAACTTGTAATTTTTAGTCCGTTGCATCGAGCGTTGAGAGTTGACTCTGGTCCCGGTTCTGAATTTTCGAACGTCCTTGCGTACAATTTAATATCTTGTATTTTGCGTTTTGCGGCTCGTACACTTGTAATTTTGAGACGTTTCTTATTAATAAATTGAACCACTTGAATTATATCTTGTACATTTGAGCTTTTTGGTCATTTGCATCTTCAAATCGTCGTTTTCTTCTTTTGTCTTCGCACTTATTTATTTAAACGAATATTACATCAAAATAAAAGAATTGCAAATAAAAGCTTTACATATTGGAAGGATATTGTGCCTAAATATATGTTCATTTGGAGCACTATCAAATATCCCCACACTTGAGCGTTGCTTATCCTCAAGCAATACATAACTTGAAATAAAATCACACTTCACTCGAATCACTTTTTTTTATTCTCACACTTTATACATTAGTGATTTTGATACGGCGGTATAAGCACTGATAGTAACGATGTGGTTTACAGTCCCACATGACTATGAAAATTTAGATCCTTAAGGAAATTGGATCTTTATGAAAATATTTGATCTTTTGAAAATTCAATCTAGCTTTTACCCTAGATAAGTTTTCCGGAATAACCCTTCACCGGTGTTTGCAAATTGTTTTTGTGGGTTTGGTGGGTTTCAGATTTGAAAATTTTAGCTCAAAACTTATGGTTTTATGTCACCCACTTGCTAACCTTGTATTAGGAAAGCACACATCCAGTATACTTGCTCCGTATATTACTTTTCGGTAAACTACCATCCGATTGTAAAGGAAAGCGTTGAACAAGCAACTGTTAAGGCAATGTGCCGTGACATGCAGATGATTATGGTCAAAAATGTGTCGAATGCAATTACTATCCTTTGTAGGAGCAATAGTAAAGATCACCCTATTGTTTTTTGGTCTGGCACAAGATCCTGTCTTTGACCATGCTATGCAACCACCGTTCTTACGGTTGACACCCGATTTGGTTCAGGTGACCTAATGAATTCTGATGAATTCTCAGGATTTTACGTTCAATGGTAATGAACGCATTGAAAATTGGTTTTTTAGAAAACAAATCGGTTTTAATTTGATCAAAATATTTTCTCGTTCAAGCTCGAGTTTAGATATCATTGAATTCCATGAGTTTGTAATTCTCAATCTTTAAAGTCAATCTCAAGGATTGAGTAATATCAGTCTTAAAAGCTGATTTTAAATCTTTAAGGAGATTATCCTTTCTGGGGGTCTGATTTATTAGTATTATCAAGCTAATTTGCACGGCGCCCTCGCCATTTTACGAGACAGATCCTCTCATGGTTAGGATAAGTCTAACCACTTGGCGACCCTGTTTGATGCTGAGGTCCGTGGATTTCCTGCTGATTTTAGAGATGACTTTTCTAGATTTTTCGTCAACCTACAGCTGGTCTGGATGACAACTTCCTGACCTAAATCAAGAAGCGCGTGTCTTTTTCGAAAGACTTCACTTCCTTTTAATGATGGAATTGATTCATCGTGTAGATCCATCTTTCTTTCAAATATATTATAGTAAATTGGGTAAAACTGATTAGTTTAGTCCAAAGCAAAAGTACCTGCAATAATCTTGTACAAAATATGTGATATATGTTTTAAATAACTTGGTAAATTCTTCCCACACTTAGCTTTTATTTATTCTTTTCTTTGCCTTTTTATTCTCCTCTATTCCATTTTAAATTAATTCTAACGTTTTGGGTTGTTTCTCCATTTATGTTCTCTCCGAGGTAACAATAATTTCGGCTTTAACACCTAGTTTTATCATTCATAAATATGTATAAACATGATTTTGAATTCATTTAGTTGAAAATTTTCAAATTTTCACAAAATTTGGCAATTAAACTAAGTGTAAACCCGAGAGAATTTATAACCCTTCCCCACACTTGAGATCATGCATTGCCCTCATTTGCATAAAATCAGACTATAATTATAAATTTATGAGGGTGATTAGTGTAGAAAAGTGATTAAAAATACCGAGTTTGCAAACATATTATTTTATATCACATTTGATATTTTGCGTCTTGTCGTCAAAATTAGTAGCTTTTGCTGAATTTTAATGTCAGTCTTTGAAAATGCGCTGTTTTACCCTATCTTGTACATAAGATAAACTACAAACATATAATATATATATATAAAACCATTATTTATTAAAACAATTTAAATGAATAATTTTTTAAAATTTTTGTTTCCTTTTACTTTAGGTAGTTTCAGTATGTTTACCTAGTCCGTCCCACGACAAAATTTAAAATTTGTCATTTTTAAAAGCGATTGTTTTAAAAGCAAAGATTTTTGGGTTTTTTTTTTAAATTTGTTTTTTTTTGGTATACTTTAGATCAATAAAATTAAAAATAATGATAACAAAATTTTTCGCCCCGCCCTCGGGTAAAGCAATTTCAATTCTATGATCTAGTCTTCAACTTACGATGAATTTTAGAAATAATTTTTTAAAATTAATGAAATAAAATAAATTTTGTTTTTAAAATACACAAAACTTAAATTTAAAAATGCATATAAATTTCATATAAAACCTACAAAACAAAAATTTAGAATGGGGGAGAAAACTTGTTCTTTAATGTCTACTAGTAGAAAAAGACCAATCAGATTCCATTCTCGGAACTACACGAGAACAGAACAACTAATTCTAGACAGCGTTTTCTTTTTAGAACATTTGAATCTTGATAATGCTAAAAATGAACATATATTTCATAGCAATATCCTTCCAATATGTAAAGCTTTTAGTTGCAAGTATTCTATTTTTATGTAATATTCGTTTAAATAAATAAGTGCAAAAACAAAAGAAGAAAATGACGATTTGAAGACGCAAATGACCAAAAAGCTAAAACGTACAAGTTACAATTCAAGTGGTTCAATTTATTGATGAGAAACGTCTAAAAATTACAAGAGTACAAGTCGCGAAACGCAAAGTACAAGATATCTAAGCGTACGAAAGGGCGTTCGAAAATCCAGAACCGAGACATGAACTGAGCATCAATGCGCGAGTCAACGGAGCTAAAAGTACAAGTCAACTATGCACAAGAATATAATATAATATATAAATAATTATATAAATTATATATAAATTATATATATTTATTAATTATGTCGACAAGCAAATGGCCAAAAAGTGGTGAGCTGGAATCCGAAGCTCCGCACTCGCGGAGCTGTAAGGCACAAAAGTACCGCACTCGCGGAGCAGCCAAAGTCAAAAATCTCCTATAAAAGGCACGAAGTCTGCCGAATCCATTGCACCCCATATCAATTCAATCTCTCTATTTCTGTAATATATATTATATATTTATAATATATATTAGTTTAGTTTTATATTAGTTAGTTTGGGTAATGTAAAAGTTATTTTACGGGTTTTAAAGTCGGAACTCTGTCCGTGTAACGCTACGCGATTAATAATCATTGTAAGTTAAATTCTCCTTTTTCAATTATGTATCGTACTTAAGTTATTATTATGCTTATTTGAGCCGAAGTAATCGTGATGTTGGGCTAAATATTAAGACGGGGTTATTGGGCTTTGGACCATAATTGGGGTTTGAACAAAAGAACGACACTTGTGGAAATTGGACTATGGGCTATTAATGGGCTTTATATTTAATTAACTACATGATATCTTATTAATTTAATATAAAGGTTATAATTTGACATATCTATAAATAACCACACATGCTTAATCGGGTACGGTGGGCGGGATATCTATAAATACCAATAATTGTTCATATGACCGGACACGGAAATGGATTAATAGTCAATGGACTCGTTGAAACAGGGGTGGATTACATTCAAGGGTAATTGGTGTAATTGTTAACAAAGTATTGAAACCTTGGATTACATGCAGTCGATAACCTGATGTATTCATTAAACAAAGTATTAAGACCTTGTTAAAGTTCGAATCCCCAATTTGTTGGAATATTTGACTTCGGGTATAAGGTTAATTTGACGAAGACTCTCGCACTTTATAATTATGATCGATGGACTATTATGGACAAAACCAGACGGACATATCGAATAATTCAGGACTAAGGACAATTAACCCATGGTAATAAATTAAAATTAACACGTTAAACATCATGATTACGGAAGTTTAAATAAGCATAATTCCTTTATTTTATATCTCATCGCAATTTTAATTATCGTACTTTTAATTATCGCAATTTTATTTACCGTCATTTTATTTATCGCACTTTAAATTATCGCACTTTAATTATCGTCATTTACTTTATGCTTTAAATTAAGTTATATTTATTTTTAATATTTTGCATTAGGTTTTAATTGTGACTTAAGTTTTAAAATCGACAAACCGGTCATTAAACGATAAAACCCCCTTTTTATAATAATAATAATTGTAATATATATATATATATTTATATTTTTTACAAATATAGTTATATAAAAATATAGTGTAAAATAAGATGTCTCCCTGTGGAACGAACCGGACTTACTAAAAACTATACAACTCTACGATTAGGAACACTAACTATTGTGTTGTAGCAAGGTTTAAGTATATCTCATCTGTAAATAAATAATTAAAACTTGTGTAACTTGTATTATATTTAATAGTATTTTGTAGTAAAAATATAACTATTTCGTACCCCTTCGCTTTAACATGAAGTATTTTTGGCGCCGCTGTCGGGGAACAACACTTAACGCCAAAGCGAGACGCTATTAAAAAAAAATTATTTTTGTAAAAATATATTTACATAAGTTTTTAAATAACATAAATATAAAAATTATATATATCTTTAAGTCTTTAAAAAAAAGTATTTTTAGTTATAAAATACCAATAAGTAATTTTTATTCAAAATATAAGTTTTAGTTATATTATAAAACATTTTCTATAAAATAAAAATAGAAAATTAAAAACAAAACAAAAAAGTAAAAAAAAATAATAACTGAACCTGTAATATTTCGACCTGCACTTCAAATGAACCTGCATCCTCCGCACTCGCGGAGTTTTTGAACAGAATATATCCGCACTCACGGAGCTACCCTGACAGGTTCAACCTGGTACTGTAAATAATTACTGAGTATTATTAATAATTATTATTATTAAACCCTAATTAGGGTTTGAATTAATTATTAGTATTATTATTTAACCTAGTTTAGTTTTAATTTATATTTTGTGTATTTTATTTTTATTTAGTTTTATTAATATATAAATTAATACTTTTATAAAATAAAAAAATATAAAAATAATATTTTTATAAAAATTGTATTTTTTTTTACAACTTTAAGTTTTATTTTTATTTCGTACCTTTTTAATCGTTTATTCATAATATTTATATTTTTCGCTCGTAATTAGTTTTAAGACTAGTATTTGCCGTAGTTTATTTTTATTTTTAGATTCTTAGGCTTTGCCGTAAAATCGCTTAAGTGCTTTTTCTTTAGACTAAGATTTAGGTGCTTTAGAATTTTGCGACGCTGTTTATAAATTTTAATTCCTTTTAATTTTCGACGCACTCTTTTTCTTTCTTATTTCTTGCCGCTCTAGTTTTTAGGACTTAGAATTTTTTTCTATTTCTTCTCTAAAATGTCTTTAAATTTCAACGAAAAATTATTTTAAGCGGTTAAATTGATAGACATCCAAATTTTCGGCTTCGTAGTAATAGTTGGATTTGTTAATGGCTGAGTTGTGAGCTTCCGATTTAAAGGGTTCTTGCTCCCTGCTACATCTTTTGGCTATTCGAAACGTGGACAAAAGTAGAAAAGTCTATTAATTGGATAACTTATATAATTTTTCTTTCTTTTTATAACTAATAGGATATTCTGTGAATGCACCGAGCAAAACGTTCACCACCTTTTATACGTTCACCACCTGTAACTCGATCAAGACATCTAACCAATATTGTCGCTGTTGATTTTTCTTTAGAATCGTCATCAAGTCGACCAAGTACTCCAAATCAAATTTCCGATAATCTATTTTTTGAACCCGACCTCACAATTGAGAATCCGGAGGATATTCAGGGGCAATTCAGAGATCCTGAACCATTAATCTTTCCTCCGGAACCACCAATCATTCAAACAAAGATTGTCGAGGAACAAACCATTAAATCAGAATCCTCTAGTGATTCAGATTCAACAAATTTAATCATGGAAAATCTGGAACCTCTAAGTATGGAAGACCGAATGAGAGCTAAACGCACTGGCCAAGGTCACACAATTACTCAACCAGACATTAATGCGCCAGATTATGAAATCAAAGGACAAATCCTACACATGGTGACTAATCAGTGCCAATTTAGTGGTGCGCCGAAGGAAGATCCAAATGAACATCTTCGTACCTTTAATAGGATCTGTACTCTATTTAAAATCAGACAAGTTGAAGATGAACAGATCTATCTCATGTTATTTCCCTGGACTTTAAAGGGAGAAGCCAAAGATTGGTTAGAATCGTTACCTGAAGGAGCGATTGATACATGGGATGTTTTAGTTGAAAAATTTCTTAAAAGATTCTTTCCGGCATCTAAAACCGTGAGACTTCAAGGATAAATTGTTTCGTTCGCGCAAAAGCCAAATGAAACATTATATGAGGCGTGGACAAGATTCGGAAAGTTATTGAGAGGATGTCCTCAACACGGTTTAGACATTTATCAAATAGTACAAATATTCTACCAAGGTGTCGATGTTGCTACACGAAAAGACATCGACACAGCAGCTGGTGGTTCCATTATGAAGAAAACTGCAACTGAAGCTCACAAAATTATTGATAACACAGCCTCCCACTCACATGAGTGGCATCAGGAAAAAGATATCTTTCGTTCATCTAAAGCGGCTAGAGTCGATTCTAGCCATGACTTTGATTCTGTTTCCGCAAAAATAGATGCTTTTGAGAGACGAATGGAAAATATGACTAAAGATATTCACGCAATACGAATCAGTTGTGAGCAATGCGGTGGACCACACTTAACAAAAGATTGTCACATTGAGCAAACGATGGAACAACGTGAGAATGTTTCCTACATGAACCAAAGGCCCGGAAATAATTATCAAAATAATTATCAACCGCCAAGGCCAAACTTCAATCGAAATCAAAACATTCTTTACAATCCAAATGGACCCAACAATAACTCGTACAACCAATAAGGTCCGAATAACCAACCAACTCAAAACAACACTTTCAATCAACAAAGACCTAGCTTATATAAACCACCACAACAAACTGAAGAGAAAAAGTCAAATCTAGAAGAAATGATGGCAAAGCTAATGGAATCTCAAACACAATTTATTATATCTCAAACCCAAACAAATGAGAGGTTTGATCAGTCATTAAGAACTCAACAAGCTTCCATTTTGAATCTAGAAAAACACGAGGGTACTCTTGTTAGCTTGATGAGTGAGAGGGAACAAGGAAAGCTACTGAGTAATACTGAAGTAAATTTCACGGAATGAAAACGTTAACAGGGTGTCAACAAATTCTGAAAAACCAGCATCAGAAGATGGGAATATTTTAGATGTGAGTAACAATGAAGAAGTTATACCACCACCACCACCCGACTATGTAAAGCCAGTGGTAGCACCATACAGACCACCCATCCCGCTTCCAAGAAAAGGAGTTGAGTATGAGCAAGTAATAGGTAATAAAGTTTGTGATACCTCTGGAAAGAAGAAGAATAATAAGAAAGTGCAAGAAACAAAAACCGTAAAGATAAACCCGGTGAAGACAGTTCCACCAAAAGTTCCACCCAGGTTAGGTGATCCAGGTGAATTTATTGTTCCTTGTCTACTTAGTGATTGTGTCATGTATGATTCACTAGCAGATTTAGGTGCGAGTGTGAGTGTTATGCCTCTTTTATTATATAAGAGATTAGGAGTAGGTGAGTTAAGTCCAACAGAGATGAGTGTTCGACTCTTTGATCAAACCATTAAGCACCCAGTTGGAATTGCTGACAACCTACCCGTTCAAGTGGGTAATTTAACCTTTCTAGTCGAATTTATTATCATTGACATAGAAGAGGACTCAAACGTTCCTCTAATTTTAGGTCGACCATTCTTAGCGTCCACCGGGGCGTTATTTGATGCAAGAAAGGGTAGAATGACACTTAGTAATGATGAAAACTCGATCACCTTTGTGAGTCGAAAGGTTAAATCTCCACCAATCAAAATCGTTGAACTAACAAAAACGATTGGTAAGAACCATATTGTTTTACCAACTCCAACGGTAGTACTTAGCAATAATAAAACGCCTAAGTGTGGGGAAGATGAAGTAACACCGAATGATGACTTGATAACAAAGAACCCCATTATTGATACGAAATTAAATGACTCCGTTATTAACAGTTCAATGAAGAAACTTATTAAACGGATTCGTGATGCTAGAACCAAGGGGAACTTTAAGTTATGTAACCGGTTAGTATCCAATCTATCGCCTAAAGAAAAAGAGAAACTAGTCGAATTTGTGGATATTACACAGGAATCTGACCAATGGCTTAAAGCAAAAGTCACATATATGCAAGTTGATTATGGTCCAAGAGAAATTGACGATGAAGTTAATCACAATTTCAAAATCACAGCTACCTAAGTGTGGGGAGATTCAAATGTTCTAAAAAGAAAATGCTGTCTAAAGTTAGTTGTTCTGTTCTCGTGTAGTTCTGAGAATGGAATCCGGTTGGTCTTTTCCGCTAGCAGACACTAAAGAACTAGTTTTCTCCCACCATTCTAATTTTTTTTTGTTTTATAGGTTTTATATGAAATTTATATGCATTTTTAAATTTAAATTTTGTGTGAATTTAAAAACAAAATTTACTTTATTTCATTAATTTTAAAAAAATGATTTCTAAAATTCATCGTAAGTTAAAGACTAGGTCATGAAACCGAAATTGCTTTACCCGATGGCGAGGCGAAAAATTTTGTTACCATTATTTTTAATTTTATTGATCTAAAGTAAACCAAAAAAATTAAAAAACCTAGAAATCTTTTCTTTTAAAACAATCCTTTAAAAACGATAAATTTTAAATTTTGTCGAGGGACGGACTAGGTAAACGTACCGAAACTACCTAAAGTAAAAGGAAACAAAATTTTAAAAAATTATTCATTTAAATTTTTTTAATAAATAAAGGTTTTATAAAAAAATATATATTATATATATGTTTGTAGTTTATCTTATGTACAAAACAGGGTAAAACAGCGCATTTTCAAAGACTGACATTAAAGTTCAGCAAAAGCTACTAATTTTAACGACAAGACGTAAAATATCAAATGTGATATAAAACAATATGTTTGCAAACTCTGTATTTTTAATCATTTTTCTACACTAATCACCCTCGTGAATTTAAATTTTTACTTATTTCTTGCAAATGGGGGCATTGTAAGATCTCAAGTGTGGAGAAGGGTTATAAATTCTCTCACGTTTACACTTAGTTTAATTGCCAAATTTTGTGAAAATTTGAAAAATTTTCAACTAAATGAATTCAACATTATGTTTATACATATTTATGAACGATGAAACTAGGTGATAATACCGAAATTATTGTTACCTCAGAGAGAACATAAATTGAGAAACAACCCAAAACACTTGAATTCATTTAAAATGGAATAAAGGAGAATAAAAAGGCAAAGAAAAGAATAAATAAAACCTAAATGTGGAAAGAATTTACCAAGTTATTTAAAACATATATCACATATTGTGTACAAGATTATTGTAGGTACTTTTACTTTGGACTAAACTAATCAGTTTTACCAGATTTACTGTAATATATTTGAAAAAAAGATGGATCTACACGATGAATCAATTCCATCATTAAAAGGAAGTAAAGTCTTCTGAAAAAGACACGCGCTTCTTGATTTAGGTCAAGAAGTTGTCGTCCAGACCAGCTGTAGGTTGACGAAAAATCTAGAAAAGTCATCTCTAAAATCAGCAGGAAATTCACGAACCTCAGCATCAAACAGGGTCGCCAAGTGGTCAGACTTATCCTATCCATGAGAGGATCTGTCTCGTAAAATGGGGAGGACGCCGTGCAAATTAGCTTGATAAGACTAATGAATCAGACCCCCAGAAAGGATAATCTCCTTAAAGATTAAAAATCAGCTTTTAAGCCTGATATTACTCAATCCTTGAGATTGACTTTAAAGATTGAGAATTACAAACTCATGGAATTCGATGATATCTAAACTCGAGCTTGAACGAGAAAATATTTTGATCAAATTAAAACCGATTTATTTTCTGAAAACCTATTTTTAATGCGTTCATTACCATTGAACGTAAAATCCTAGGAATTCACCTGGAATTCATTAGATCACCTGAACCAAATCGGGTGTCAACCGTAAGAACGGTGGTTGCATAGCATGGTCGAAGACAGGACCTTGTGCCAGACCGAAAAATTATAGGGTGATCTTTACTATTGCTCCTACAAAGGATAGTAATTGCATCCGACACGTTTCTAACCATAATCAAAAGCATGTCATTAGACATTGCCTTAACAGTTGCTTGTTCATCGCTTTCCTTTACAACCAGATGGTAGTTTACCGAAAGGTAATATACGGGACAAGTAAACTGGACGTGTGCTTTCCTAAATACAAGGTTAGCAAGTGGGTGACACAAAATCGCAAGTTTTGAGCTAAAATTTTAAAATCTGAAACTCACAAATCCCACAAATAATTTGCAAACACCGGTGAAGGGTTATTTCAGAAAACTTATCTAGGGTAAATCTAGAATGAATCTTCAAAAGATCAAATATTTTCATAAAGATCCAATTTCCTTAAGGATCTAAATTTTAATAGTCATGTGAGACTGTAAACCACATCGTTACTATCATTATTTATACCGCCGTATCAAAATCACTGATGTATAAAGTGTGAGAATAAAAAAATGATTTGAGTGAAGTATGATTTTAATTTCAAGTTCTGTATTGCTTGAGGACAAGCAACGTTCAAGTGTGGGGATATTTGATAATGCTAAAAAGGAACATATATTTCATAGCAATATCCTTCCAATATGTAAAGCTTTTAGTTGTAATTGTTCTATTTTTATGTAGTATTCATTTAAATAAATAAGTGCGAAGATAAAAGAAGAAAATGACGATTTGAAGACATAAATGATCAAAAAGCTAAAACGTACAAGTTACAATTCAAGTGGTTCAATTTATTGATGAGAAACGCCTAAAAATTACAAGAGTACAAGTCGCGAAATGCAAAGTACAAGATATCTAATCGTACGAAAGGGCGTTCGAAAATTCAGAACCGAGACATGAACTGAGCATCAATGCGCGAGTCAACGGAGCTAAAAGTAAAAGTCAACTATGCACAAGAATATAATATAATATATAAATAATTATATAAATTATATATATTTATTAATTATGTCGACAAGCAAATGGCTAAAAAGTGGTGAGCTGGAATCCGAAGCTCCGCACTGTAGAGCTGTAAGGCACAAAAGTACCGTACTCGCAGAGCAGCCAAAGTCAGAAATCTACTATAAAAGGCACGAAGTCTGTCGAATCCATTGCACCCCATATCAATTCAATCTCTCTATTTATGTAATATATATTACATATTTATAACATATATTTATAATATATATTAGTTTAGTTTTATATTAGTTAGTTTGGGTAATGTAAAAGTTATTTTACGAGTTTTAAAGTCGGAACTCTGTCCTTGTAACGCTACGTGATTAATAATCATTGTAAGTTAAATTCTCCTTTTTCGATTATGTATCGTACTTAAGTCATTATTATGCTTATTTGAGCCGAAGAAATCGTGATGTTGGGCTAAATATTAAGATGGGGTTATTGGGCTTTGGACCATAATTGGGGTTTGAACAAAAGAACGACACTTGTGGAAATTGGACTATGGGCTATTAATGGGCTTTATATTTAATTAACTCCATGATATCTTGTTAATTTAATATAAAGGTTATAATTTGACGTATCTATAAATAACCACACACGCTTAATCGGGTACGGTGGGCGGGATATCTATAAATACCAATAATTGTTCATTTGACCGGACACGGGAATGGATTAATAGTCAATGGACTCGTTGAAATAGGGGTGGATTACATTCAAGGGTAATTGGTGTAATTGTTAACAAAGTATTGAAACCTTGGATTACACGCAGTCGATAACCTGGTGTATTCATTAAACAAAGTATTAAGACCTTGTTACAGTTCGAATCCCCAATTTGTTGGAATATTTAACTTTGGGTATAAGGTTAATTTGACAAAGACTCTCGTACTTTATAATTATGACCGATGGACTATTATGGACAAAACCAGATGGACATATCGAATAATTCAAGACAAAGGACAATTAACCCATGGTAATAAATTAAAATCAACACGTCAAACATCATGGACATATCTCATCGCACTTTTAATTATCGTACTTTTAATTATCGCAATTTTATTTACCGTCATTTTATTTATTGCACTTTAAATTATCGCATTTTAATTATCGTCATTTACTTTACGCTTTAAATTAAGTTATATTTATTTTTAATATTTTGCATAAGGTTTTAATTGTGACTTAAGTTTTAAAATCGACAAACCGTTCATTAAACGGTAAAACCCCCCTTTTTATAATAATAATAATTGTAATATATATATTTATATTTTGTACAAATATAGTTATATAAAAATATAGTGTAAAATAAGCTGTCTCCCTGACTTACTAAAAACTATACTACTCTACGATTAGGTACACTGCCTATTGTGTTGTAGCAAGGTTTAAGTATATCCCATCTATAAATAAATAATTAAAACTTGTGTAACTTGTATTATATTTTGTCATATTTCGTAATAAAAATAATAATATTTCGTATACACCGCTGCACACATCAAATCTCCCCACACTTAAGTAGCTGTGGTGTCGAAATTGTGATTAACTTCATCGTCAATTTCCTTTGGACCATAATCAATTTGCATATCTGTGACTTTTGCTTTAAGCCATTGGTCAGATTCTTGTGTAATATTCACAGATTCAACTAGTTTCGCCTTTTCTTTAGGCCATCGATTGGATACTAACCGGTTACATAACTTAAATTTCCCCTTGGTTCTAGCATCGCGAATCCGTTTAATAAGTTTCTTCATTGAACTGTTAATAACGGAGTCATTTAATTTTGTATCAACAACGGGGTTCTTGGTTATCAGGTCATCATTAGGTTTTACTTCATCTTCCCCACACTTAGGCGTTTTAGTATTGTTAAGCACTACCGTTGAAGTTGGTAAAATAACATGGTTTTTACCAATCGTTTTTGTTGGTTCAACGATTTTGGTTGGTGGAGATTTAGCCTTTCGAATCACAAAGGTGACTGATTTGTCACCATCACTAAGTGTCATTCTACCCTCTCTTACATCAAATAACGCCCCGGTGGATGCTAAGAATGGTCAACCTAAAATTAGAGGAATGTTTGAGTCCTCTTCTATGTCAATGACAATAAATTCGACTAGAAAGGTTAAATTACCTACTTGAACGGGTAGGTTGTCAGAAATTCTAACTGGATGCCTAATGGTTTGATCAAAGAGTCGAACACTCATCCCTGTTGGACTTAACTCACCTACTCCTAATCTCTTATATAATGAAAGAGGCATAACACTCACACGCGCACCTAAATCTGCTAGTGCATCATACATGACACAATCACTAAGTAGACAAGGAACAATAAATTCACCCGAATCACCCACCCTGGGTGGAGGTTTTGGTGGAACTGTCTTCACCGGGTTTATCTTTACGGTTTTTGTTTCTTGTACTTTCTTATTCTTATTCTTCTTTCCAGAGGTATCACAAACTTTATTACCTATCACTTGCTCATACTCAACTCCTTTTCTTGGAAACGGGATGGGTGGTCTGTATGGTGCCACCACTGGCTTTACATACTAGGGTGGTGGTGGTTTTGTAAATTCTTCATTGTTGCTCATATCAAAAACCTTCCCATCTTCTGATACTGGTTTTTCAGAATTTGTTGAAACCATATTAACATTCTCATTCCGACGATTTACTTCAGTATTACTCGGTAGCTTTCCTTGTTCCCTCTCACTCATCATGCTAGCAAGAGTACCTACGTGTTTTTCTAGATTCAAAATGGAAGCTTGTTGAGCAATCATTTTTCAAGTAAACACGGTCGAAGTCCAGACTCACTAATGCATCTTAACAAACTCGATAAGACACACTAATGCAAAATTCTGGTTCTCTAAGACCAATGCTCGGATACCAACTGAAATGTCCCGTTCTTATTGATTAAAAACGTTCCATATTAATTGATTTCGTTGCGAGGTTTTGACCTCTATATGAGATGTTTTTTTTCAAAGACTGCATTCATTTTTAAAACAAACCATAACCTTTATTTCATAAATAAAGGTTTAAAAAGCTTTACGTAGATTATCAAATAATGATAATCTAAAATATCCTGTTTACACACGACCATTACATAATGGTTTACAATATAAATATGTTACATCAAAATCAGTTTCTTGAATGCAGTTTTTACATAATATCATACAAACATGAACTCCAAATCTTATCCTTATTTTAGTATGCAACAGCGGAAGCTCTTAGTATTCACCTGAGAATAAACATGCTTTAAACATCAACAAAAATGTTGGTGAGTTATAGGTTTAACCTATATATATCAAATCGTAACAATAGACCACAAGATTTCATATTTCAATACACATTGTAGTGACCCGAACTTTTCCATGTTTATATATATTAATTGAGATTGATATTTACATGATTAAATGTTTCCAACATGTTAAGCAATCAAACTTGTTAAGACTTGATTAATTGAAATATGTTTCATATAGACAATTGACCACCCAAGTTGACCGGTGATTCACGAACGTTAAAACTTGTAAAAACTATATGATGACATATATATGGATATATATATATAGTTTACATGATACTATGATAAGTAAACATATCATTAAGTATATTAACAATGAACTACATATGTAAAAACAAGACTACTAACTTAATGATTTTTAAACGAGACATATATGTAACGATTATCATTGTAAAGACATTTAATGTATATATATCATATTAAGAGATATTCATACATGATAATATCATAATAATATAATAATTTAAAATCTCATTTGATATTATAAACATTGGGTTAACAACATTTAACAAGATCGTTAACCTAAAGGTTTCAAAACAACACTTACATGTAACGACTAACGATGACTTAACGACTCAGTTAAAATGTATATACATGTAGTGTTTTAATATGTATTTATACACTTTTGAAAGACTTCAATACACTTATCAAAATACTTCTACTTAACAAAAATGCTTACAATTACATCCTCGTTCAGTTTCATCAACAATTCTACTCGTATGCACCCGTATTCGTACTCGTACAATACACAGCTTTTAGATGTATGTACTATTGGTATATACACTCCAATGATCAGCTCTTAGCAGCCCATGTGAGTCACCTAACACATGTGGGAACCATCATTTGGCAACTAGCATGAAATATCTCATAAAATTACAAAAATATGAGTAATCATTCATGACTTATTTACATGAAAACAAAATTACATATCCTTTAAATCTAATCCATACACCAACGACCAAAAACACCTACAAACACTTTCATTCTTCAATTTTCTTCATCTAATTGATCTCTCTCAAGTTCTATCTTCAAGTTCTAAGTGTTCTTCATAAATTCTACAAGTTCTAGTTACATAAAATCAAGAATACTTTCAAGTTTGCTAGCTCACTTCCAATCTTGTAAGGTGATCATCCAAATTCAAGCAATCTTTGTTTCTTACGGTAGGTTATCATTCTAATACAAATTAATAATCATATTCAAACTTTGGTTCAATTTCTATAACTATAACAATCTTATTTCAAGTGATGATCTTACTTGAACTTGTTTTCGTGTCATGATTCTGCTTCAAGAACTTCGAGCCATCCAAGGATCCGTTGAAGCTAGATCCATTTTTCTCTTTTCCAGTAGGTTTATCCAAGGAACTTAAGGTAGTAATGATGTTCATAACATCATTCAATTCATACATATAAAGCTATCTTATTCGAAGGTTTAAACTTGTAATCACTAGAACATAGTTTAGTTAATTCTAAACTTGTTCGCAAATAAAAGTTAATCCTTCTAACTTGACTTTTAAAATCAACTAAACACATGTTCTATATCTATATGATATGCTAACTTAATGATTTAAAACCTGGAAACACGAAAAACACCGTAAAACCGGATTTACGCCGTCGTAGTAACACCGCGGGCTGTTTTGGGTTAGTTAATTAAAAACTATGATAAACTTTGATTTAAAAGTTGTTATTATGAGAAAATGATTTTTATTATGAACATGAAACTATATCCAAAAATTATGGTTAAACTCAAAGTGGAAGTATGTTTTCTAAAATGGTCATCTAGACGTCGTTCTTTCGACTGAAATGACTACCTTTACAAAAACGACTTGTAACTTATTTTTCTGACTATAAAACTATACTTTTTCTGTTTAGATTCATAAAATAGAGTTCAATATAAAACCATAGCAATTTGATTCACTCAAAACGGATTTAAAATGAAGAAGTTATGGGTAAAACAATATTGGATAATTTTTCTCATTTTAGCTACGTGAAAATTGGTAACAAATCTATTCCAACCATAACTTAATCAACTTGCATTGTATATTATGTAATCTTGAGATACCATAGACACGTATACAATGTTTCGACCTATCATGTCGACACATCTATATATATTTCGGAACAACCATAGACACTCTATATGTGAATGTTGGAGTTAGCTATACAGGGTTGAGGTTGATTCCAAAATATATATAGTTTGAGTTGTGATCAATACTGAGATACGTATATACTGGGTCATGGATTGATTAAAGATAATATTTATCGGTTTATTTCTGTACATCTAACTGTGGACAACTAGTTGTAGGTTACTAACGAGGACAGCTGACTTAATAAACTTAAAACATCAAAATATATTAAAAGTGTTGTAAATATATTTTGAACATACTTTAATATATATGTACATATTGTTATAGGTTCGTGAATCAACAGTGGCCAAGTCTTACTTCTCGACGAAGTAAAAATCTGTGAAAGTGAGTTATAGTCCCACTTTTAAAATCTAATATTTTTGGGATGATAATACATGTAGGTTTTATAAATGATTTACAAAATAGACACAAGTACGTGAAACTACATTCTATGGTTGAATTATCGAAATCGAATATGCCCCTTTTTATTAAGTATGGTAATCTAAGAATTAGGGAACAGACACCCTAATTGACGCGAATCCTAAAGATAGATCTATTGGGCCTAACAAACCCCATCCAAAGTACCGGATGCTTTAGTACTTCGAAATTTATATCATATTCGAAGGGTGTCCCGGAATGATGGGGATATTCTTATATATACATCTTGTTAATGTCGGTTACCAGGTGTTCACCATATGAATGACTTTTATCTCTATGTATGGGATGTGTATTGAAATATGAAATCTTGTGGTCTATTATTATGATTCGATATATATAGGTTAAACCTATAACTCACCAACATTTTTGTTGACGTTTTAAGCATGTTTATTCTCAGGTGATTTTTAAGAGCTTCCGCTGTCGCATACTTAAATAAGGACGAGATTTGGAGTCCATGCTTGTATGATATTGTGTAAAAACTGCATTCAAGAAACTTATTTTGTTGTAACATATTTGTATTGTAAACCATTATGTAATGGTCGTGTGTAAACAGGATATTTTAGATTATCATTATTTGATAATCTACGTAAAGCTTTTTAAACCTTTATTTATGAAATAAAGGTTATGGTTTGTTTTAAAAATGAATGCAGTCTTTGAAAAACGTCTCATATAGAGGTCAAAACCTCGCAACGAAATCAATTAATATGGAACATTTTTAATCAATAAGAACGGGACATTTCAGTTGGTATCAGAGCGTTGGTCTTAGAGAACCAGAATTTTGCATTAGTGTGTCTTATCGAGTTTGTTAGGATGCATTAGTGAGTCTGGACTTCGACCGTGTTTACTTGAAAAATGATTGCTTAACAAATTTTGTTGGAAACTATATATTTTTAACATGTGAATATTATGTGATATATTAATCTCTTAACGCGTTTGATATTATGTGATAGATGTCTACCTCTAGAACAAGTCCCATTGACTCACCTAATAATAATGAAGAGTCAAATGTAAATTGGAATGATTCGTGGACTGATTCACAAGTTCCCGAAGAGGAACCGGAAGAAGAGTCGGAACCGGAAGAAGAATCGGAACCGGAAGAAGAATCGGAACCGGATGAAGAAATAGAACCGGTGGGGAAAATAATAAAACGGTTAAGTAAAAGAAAATCCTCAACCAACCGACCAAGGTTAATTATGGTCAATGGTGTTTCCGCCAAGGAAGCAAAATATTGGGAGGATTACCAATTCTCCGATGAATCGGATTCCGACGAGAATTCCGATGATGTTATAGAAATTACCCCAACTGAATTTAAAAAGGCAAAAGAAAATAATAAGGGAAAGGGCATAAAAATAGAGAAATCTAATTCCAACCCCGATGAACTTTATATGTATCGTCAACCCCCGAAGTCCTTAAGTTGTAACAATGACCCGGGAACCTCTAAACCACCAGGTTTTTCTAAACCAATGTGGATAACGACGGCTCGTATTAGGGGAACATCATATATCCCTAGAAACTTGGCAAAACGAACCAAAACTGAAGAAGAAGAAACAAGCGAGTCAGAATAAGATAGTTGTATTCGTGTGGTGTAATATAAGTAATATAGTGTGCTTATGCTTTATGATATATGTAAAAATTGCTTGTATTAATAAGTATTTTTTTTATGAATCTAACTCTTGTCTATTTTACAGTATAAAAACACAAAATGGATAGACAACCCAATATTTTAAGAGACCTACCCGGAGACATGATTGATGAAATCTTGTCTAGAGTCGGTCAGAATTCTTCGGCACAACTATTTAAGGAGAGATCAGTTTGTAAGACATTCGAAGAACGTTCCAAGAATTCCTTGGTTTATAAAAGGCTTTCGTTCGAAAGATGGGGGATATCACATTGGGAAATCCATAAGTTACGATGTGTTTACTTTGACGCGTATATTGCGGGGAACCCAAATGCTATTTTACGCAATGGGTTAAGAAATTATTTTGACTCAATATATCCGAATATTGGACTTCGTGATTTAGAAAAAGCGGCTAACATGCAACATAAAGAAGCATGTTATGCTTACGGATTAGTAATGTTCGCTTCTCACCAAAGTGAGAACAAGAACATCGGCCTACAACTATTAAACAAAACGTTCCCACAAGTGACGGAGTCGGTAATTGGGGTAAGAAATGAGGTTTTTAGATTGTTACGGGACTGTTGGACATTACGTAACCCTCGTCCCTTTGACGACGTTACAACACGCTGTCTTATTAACGGCTATAACGGTTATGTTCCACAAGACCAAGGATGGGAAGTAGTCCTAGTAAAACCAGAATGCATGACTTGTTTCTGGACGTATGAATTACGTGTCTTTATTGCCTTTGCTGAACGACTTGTGTACTAGCTAGAATAATCTTCACAACTATCTTGTATCAAAGTTATTGTGTGCTATATTTCATGCTTTATGTAAAATAAGCGGTATTGTAAGTTTGTAAAATATTGTATAAAAGCTTGAACGCGAAATATTATTATAATCAGTTTTTCATATAGAATTGTAGTAGTTGAATTGTATATTAGCTACTAAGTATGAACTTAACGGGTAGGTACTACCCGAATTTAAACTTATAAAACGCTAATATGAAGAAAAAGCTTTTATAAATGAGTTCATATATGCTACGAAATACTATTAACTACTCTTAATATTCTGTATGATTAACTTGTTCCATTCGACTATTTTGAAGGAAATGGCACTGACTACTCGACACACCGTGAATATGAATGAAGAGGAATTCCGTACTTTTCTAGCTTCAAACATAGCCGCAGTACAGGCTGCGCTACATACCAACAATAACCTTGGATCTAGCAGTACAGGAAATCGTGTAGGATGCACCTACAAAGAATTCACTGCCTGCAAACCTTTGGAATTTGATGGAACCGAAGGACCGATCGGATTGAAACGGTGGACCGAGAAGGTCGAATCGGTGTTTGCCATAAGTAAGTGTACTGAAGAGGACAAAGTGAAGTAAGCTACGCATACCTTCACAGGTTCTGCGTTAACATGGTGGAATACCTATCTAGAGCAAGTGGGACAAGACGATGCGTACGCACTACCGTGGTCAGCATTCAAGCACTTGATGAACGAGAAGTACCGTCCCAGAACCGAGGTCAATAAGCTCAACACAGAACTTAGAGGGTTACGAACCCAAGGATTTGATATTACCACGTATGAAAGACGATTCACAGAATTGTGCCTATTGTGTCCGGGAGTATTCGAAGATGAGGAAGAGAAGATCGACGCGTTTGTGAAAGGATTACCGGAAAGAATCCAAGAAGATATAAGTTCACACGAGCCCGCCTCCATACAACAGGCATCTAGAATGGCTCACAAACTAGTGAACCGGATTGAAGAAAGAATTAAAGAACAGACTGCTGAAGAGGCCAATGTGAAGCAAGTCAAAAGAAAGTGGGAGGAAAACGGTGATAAGAATCACCAATACAACAACAACAGCAATTACAACAATAATCGCAACAATTACCCCAACAATCGCAACATCAATCACAACTACAACAAACGGCCCAACAACAACAACAACAACCACAACAACAACAACAACAACAGCAACTACAACAATCATCCCAACAACAATAATAACCGCAACAACAACAACAATCAGAAGCAGCTATGCCAAAGGTGTGAAAAGTATCACTCGGGGTTTTGCACCAAATTTTCCAACAAGTGTAAAAGAAACGGTCATAGCGCGGCGAAGTGTGAGGTCTACGGACCAGGGGTTAATAGAACGAAAGGAACAAATGGTGTCGAAACGAGTAATGGCAGAGCAAGTAGTGTCGGAGCAAGTTACGCCAATGTAGTTTGTTATAAATGTGGAAAACCGGGCCACATTATTAGAAATTGCCCGAACCAGGAGAACACGAATGGACAAGGCCGCGGAAGAGTTTTCAATATTAATGCGGCAGAGGCACGAGAAGACCCGGAGCTTGTTACGGGTACGTTTCTTATTGACAATAAATCTGCTTACGTTTTATTTGATTCGGGTGCGGATAGAAGCTATATGAGTAGAGATTTTTGTGCTAAATTAAGTTGTCCATTGACGCCTTTGGATAGTAAATTTTTACTCGAATTAGCAAATGGTAAATTAATTTCAGCAGATAATATATGTCGGAATCGAGAAATTAAACTGGTTAGCGAAACATTTAAGATTGACTTGATACCAGTAGAGTTAGGGAGTTTTGATGTGATAATCGGTATGGACTGGTTGAAAGAAGTGAAAGCAGAGATCGTTTGTTACAAAAATGTAATTCGCATTATACGAGAAAAAGGAAAACCCTTAATGGTGTACGGAGAAAAGGGCAACACGAAGCTACATCTTATTAGTAATTTGAAGGCACAAAAACTAATAAGAAAAGGTTGCTATGTTGTTCTAGCACACGTCGAGAAAGTACAAACTGAAGAAAAGAGCATCAATGATGTTCCCATTGCAAAAGAATTTCCCGATGTATTTCCGAAAGAATTACCGGGATTACCCCCACATCGATCCGTCGAATTTCAAATAGATCTTGTACCAGGAGCTGCACCAATAGCTCGTGCTCCTTACAGACTCGCACTCAGCGAGATGAAAGAACTGCAAAGCCAATTACCAGAACTTTTAGAGCGTGGTTTCATTCAACCAAGCACATCACCGTGGGGAGCTCCTGTTTTGTTTGTCAAGAAGAAAGATGGTACATTCAGGTTGTGTATCGACTACCGAGAGTTGAACAAACTTACCATCAAGAACCGCTACCCACTACCGAGAATCGACGACTTATTTGATCAACTACAAGGCTCGTCTGTTTATTCAAAGATTGACTTACGTTCCGGGTATCATCAAATTCGGGTGAAAGAAGATGATATTCCAAAGACTGCTTTCAGAACACGTTACGGTCATTACGAGTTTATGGTCATGCCGTTTGGTTTAACTAATGCACCAGCTGTGTTCATGGACCTCATGAACCGATTGTGTGGACCATACCTTGACAAGTTTATCATTGTTTTCATTGATGACATACTTATTTACTCAAAGAATGACCAAGAACACGGTGAACATTTGAGAAAGGTGTTAGAAGTATTAAGGAAGGAAGAATTGTACGCTAAATTTTCAAAGTGTGCATTTTGGTTGGAAGAAGTTCAATTCCTCAGTCACATAGTGAACAAAGAAGGTATTAAGGTGGATCCGGCAAAGATAGAAACTGTTGAAAAGTGGGAAACCCCAAAAACTCCGAAACACATACGCCAGTTTTTAGGACTAGCTGGTTACTACAGAAGGTTCATCCAAGACTTTTCCAGAATAGCAAAACCCTTAACTGCATTAACGCATAAAGGGAAGAAATTTGAATGGAATGATGAACAAGAGAAAGCGTTTCAGTTATTGAAGAAAAAGCTAACTACGGCACCTATATTGTCATTGCCTGAAGGGAATGATGATTTTGTGATTTATTGTGATGCATCAAAGCAAGGTCTCGGTTGTGTATTAATGCAACGAACGATGGTGATTGCTTATGCGTCTAGACAATTGAAGATTCATGAACAAAATTATACGACGCATGATTTGGAATTAGGCGCGGTTGTTTTTGCATTAAAGACTTGGAGGCACTACTTATATGGGGTCAAAAGTATTATATATACCGACCACAAAAGTCTTCAACACATATTTAATCAGAAACAACTGAATATGAGGCAGCGTAGGTGGATTGAATTATTGAATGATTACGACTTTGAGATTCGTTACCACCCGGGAAAGGCAAATGTGGTAGCCGATGCCTTGAGCAGGAAGGACAGAGAACCCATTCGAGTAAAATCTATGAATATAATGATTCATAATAACCTTACTACTCAAATAAAGGAGGCGCAACAAGGAGTTTTAAAAGAAGGAAACTTAAAGGATGAAATACCCAAAGGATCGGAGCAGCATCTTAATATTCGGGAAGACGGAACCCGGTATAGGGCTGAAAGGATTTGGGTACCAAAATTTGGAGATATGAGAGAAATGGTACTTAGAGAAGCTCATAAAACTAGATACTCAATACATCCTGGAACGGGGAAGATGTACAAGGTTCTCAAGAAACATTTTTGGTGGCCGGGTATGAAAGCCGATGTTGCTAAATACGTAGGAGAATGTTTGACGTGTTCTAAGGTCAAAGCTGAGCATCAGAAACCATCAGGTCTACTTCAACAACCCGAAATCCCAGAATGGAAATGGGAAAACATTACCATGGATTTCATCACTAAATTGCCAAGGACTGCAAGTGGTTTTGATACTATTTGGGTAATAGTTGATCGTCTCACCAAATCAGCACACTTCCTGCCAATAAGAGAAGATGACAAGATGGAGAAGTTAGCATGACTGTATTTGAAGGAAGTTGTCTCCAGACATAGAATACCAATCTCTATTATCTCTGATAGGGATGGCAGATTTATTTCAAGATTCTGGCAGACATTACAGCAAGCATTAGGAACTCGTCTAGACATGAGTACTGCCTATCATCCACAAACTGATGGGCAGAGCGAAAGGACGATACAAACGCTTGAAGACATGCTACGAGCATGTGTTATTGATTTCGAAAACAGTTGGGATCGACATCTACCGTTAGCAGAATTTTCCTACAACAACAGCTACCATTCAAGCATTGAGATGGCGCCGTTTGAAGCACTTTATGGTAGAAAGTGCAGGTCTCCGATTTGTTGGAGTGAAGTGGGGGATAGACAGATTACGGGTCCGGAGATTATACAAGAAACTACCGAGAAGATCATCCAAATTCAACAACGGTTGAAAACCGCCCAAAGTCGACAAAAGAGCTACGCTGACATTAAAAGAAAAGATATAGAATTTGAAATTGGAGAGATGGTCATGCTTAAAGTTGCACCTTGGAAAGGCGTTGTTCGATTTGGTAAACGAGGGAAATTAAATCCAAGGTTTATTGGACCATTCAAGATTATTGATCGTGTCGGACCAGTAGCTTACCGACTTGAGTTACCTCAACAACTCGCAGCTGTACATAACACTTTCCACGTCTCAAATTTGAAGAAATGTTTTGCTAAAGAAGATCTCACTATTCCGTTAGATGAAATCCAAATCAACGAAAAACTTCAATTCATCGAAGAACCCGTCGAAATAATGGATCGTGAGGTTAAAAGACTTAAGCAAAACAAGATACCAATTGTTAAGGTTCGATGGAATGCTCGTAGAGGACCCGAGTTAACCTGGGAGCGTGAAGATCAGATGAAGAAGAAATACCCGCATCTATTTCCAGAAGATTCGTCAACACCTTCAACAGCTTAAAATTTCGGGACGAAATTTATTTAACGGGTAGGTACTGTAGTGACCCGAACTTTTCCATGTTTATATATATTAATTGAGATTGATATTTACATGATTAAATGTTTCCAACATGTTAAGCAATCAAACTTGTTAAGACTTGATTAATTAAAATATGTTTCATATAGACAATTGACCACCCAAGTTGACCGGTGATTCACGAACGTTAAAACTTGTAAAAACTATATGATGACATATATATGGATATATATATAGTTTACATGATACTATGATAAGTAAACATATCATTAAGTATATTAACAATGAACTACATATGTAAAAACAAGACTACTAACTTAATGATTTTTAAACGAGACATATATGTAACGATTATCATTGTAAAGACATTTAATGTATATATATCATATTAAAAGATATTCATACATGATAATATCATAATAATATAATAATTTAAAATCTCATTTGATATTATAAACATTGGGTTAACAACATTTAACAAGATCGTTAACCTAAAGGTTTCAAAACAACACTTACATGTAACGACTAACGATGACTTAAGGACTCAGTTAAAATGTATATACATGTAGTGTTTTAATATGTATTTATACACTTTTGAAATACTTCAATACACTTATCAAAATACTTCTACTTAACAAAAATGCTTACAATTACATCCTCGTTCAGTTTCATCAACAATTCTACTCGTATGCACCCGTATTCGTACTCGTACAATACACAGCTTTTAGATGTATGTACTATTGGTATATACACTCCAATGATCAGCTCTTAGCAGACCATGTGAGTCACCTAACACATGTGGGAACCATCATTTGGCAACTAGCATGAAATATCTCATAAAATTACAAAAATATGAGTAATCATTCATGACTTATTTACATGAAAATAAAATTACATATCCTTTAAATCTAATCCATACACCAACGACCAAAAACACCTACAAACACTTTTATTCTTCAATTTTCTTCATCTAATTGATCTCTCTCAAGTTCTATCTTCAAGTTCTAAGTGTTCTTCATAAATTCTACAAGTTCTAGTTACATAAAATCAAGAATACTTTCAAGTTTGCTAGCTCACTTCCAATCTTGTAAGGTGATCATCCAACCTCAAGAAATCTTTGTTTCTTACAGTAGGTTATCATTCTAATACAAGGTAATAATCATATTCAAACTTTGGTTCAATTTCTATAACTATAACAATCTTATTTCAAGTGATGATCTTACTTGAACTTGTTTTCGTGTCATGACTCTGCTTCAAGAACTTCGAGCCATCCAAGGATCCGTTGAAGCTAGATCCATTTTTCTCTTTTCCAGTAGGTTTATCCAAGGAACTTAAGGTAGTAATGATGTTCATAACATCATTCGATTCATACATATAAAGCTATCTTATTCGAAGGTTTAAACTTGTAATCACTAGAACATAGTTTAGTTAATTCTAAACTTGTTCGCAAATAAAAGTTAATCCTTCTAACTTGACTTTTAAAATCAACTAAACACATGTTCTATATCTATATGATATGCTAACTTACTGATTTAAAAACTGGAAACACGAAAAACACCGTAAAACCGGATTTACGCCGTCGTAGTAACACCGCGGGCTGTTTTGGGTTAGTTAATTAAAAACTATGATAAACTTTGATTTAAAAGTTGTTATTATGAGAAAATGATTTTTATTATGAACATGAAACTATATCCAAAAATTATGGTTAAACTCAAAGTGGAAGTATGTTTTCTAAAATGGTCATCTAGACGTCGTTCTTTCGACTGAAATGACTACCTTTACAAAAACGACTTGTAACTTATTTTTCTGACAATAAACCTATACTTTTTCTATTTAGATTCATAAAATAGAGTTCAATATGAAACCATAGCAATTTGATTCACTCAAAACGGATTTAAAATGAAGAAGTTATGGGTAAAACAAGATTGGATAATTTTTCTCATTTTAGCTACGTGAAAATTGGTAACAAATCTATTCCAACCATAATTTAATCAACTTGCATTGTATATTATGTAATCTTGAGATACCATAGACACGTATACAATGTTTCGACCTATCATGTCGACACATCTATATATATTTCGGAACAACCATAGACACTCTATATGTGAATGTTGGAGTTAGCTATACAGGGTTGAGGTTGATTCCAAAATATATATAGTTTGAGTTGTGATCAATACTGAGATACGTATACACTGGGTCATGGATTGATTCAAGATAATATTTATCGATTTATTTCTGTACATCTAACTGTGGACAACTAGTTGTAGGTTACTAACGAGGACAGCTGACTTAATAAACTTAAAACATCAAAATATATTAAAAGTGTTGTAAATATATTTTGAACATACTTTAATATATATGTATATATTGTTATAGGTTCGTGAATCAACAGTGGCCAAGTCTTACTTCTCGACGAAGTAAAAATCTGTGAAAGTGAGTTATAGTCCCACTTTTAAAATCTAATATTTTTGGGATGAGAATACATGTAGGTTTTATAAATGATTTACAAAATAGACACAAGTACGTGAAACTACATTCTATGGTTGAATTATCGAAATCGAATATGCCCCTTTTTATTAAGTCTGGTAATCTAAGAATTAGGGAACAGACACCCTAATTGACGCGAATCCTAAAGATAGATCTATTGGGCCTAACAAACCCCATCCAAAGTACCGGATGCTTTAGTACTTCGAAATTTATATCATATCCGAAGGGTGTCCCGGAATGATGGGGATATTCTTATATATGCATCTTGTTAATGTCGGTTACCAGGTGTTCACCATATGAATGACTTTTATCTCTATGTATGGGATGTGTATTGAAATATGAAATCTTGTGGTCTATTATTATGATTCGATATATATAGGTTAAACCTATAACTCACCAACATTTTTGTTGACGTTTTAAACATGTTTATTCTCAGGTGATTATTAAGAGCTTCCGCTGTCACATACTTAAATAAGGACGAGATTTGGAGTCCATGCTTGTATGATATTGTGTAAAAACTGCATTCAAGAAACTTATTTTGTTGTAACATATTTGTATTGTAAACCATTATGTACTGGTCGTGTGTAAACAGGATATTTTAGATTATCATTATTTGATAATCTACGTAAAGCTTTTTAAACCTTTATTTATGAAATAAAGGTTATGTTTTGTTTTAAAAATGAATGCAGTCTTTGAAAAACGTCTCATATAGAGGTCAAAACCTCGCAACGAAATCAATTAATATGGAACGTTTTTAATCAATAAGAACGGGACATTTCACACATCCCATACATAGAGATAAAAATCATTCATATGGTGAACACCTGGTAACTGACATTAACAAGATGCATATATAAGAATATCCCCATCATTCCGGGACACCCTTCGGATATGATATAAATTTCGAAGTACTAAAGAATCCGGTACTTTGGATGGGGTTTGTTAGGCCCAATAGTTCTATCTTTAGGATTCACGTCAATTAGGGTATATGTTCCCTAATTCTTAGATTACCAGACTTAATAAAAAGGGGCATATTCGATTTCAATAATTCAAGCATAGAATGTAGTTTCACGTACTTGTGTCTATTTTGTAAATCATTTATAAAACCTGCATGTATTCTCATCCCAAAAATATTAGATTTTAAAAGTGGGACTATAACTCACTTTCACAGATTTTTACTTCGTCGGGAAGTAAGACTTGGCCACTGTTGGATTCACGAACCTATAATAATATATACATATATATCAAAGTATGTTCAAAATATATTTACAATACTTTTAATACATTTTGATGTTTTAAGTTTATTAAGTTAGCTGTCCTCGTTAGTAACCTACAACTAGTTGTCCACAGTTAGATGTACAGAAATAAATCGATAAATATTATCTTGAATCAATCCACGACCCAGTGTATACATATCTCAGTATTGATCACAACTCAAACTATATATATATTTTGGAATCAACCTCAACCCTGTATAGCTTACTCCAACATTCACATATAGAGTGTCTATGGTTGTTCCGCAATATATATATAGATGGGTCGACATGATAGGTCGAAACATTGTATACGTGTCTATGGTATCTCAAGATTACATAATATACAATATAAGTTGATTAGGTTATGGTTGGAATAGATTTATTACTAACTTTCACGTAGGTAAAATGAGTAGTTTTTATCAATCTTGTTTTACTCGCCATTTCTTCGTTTCTAATCCGTTTTGAGTGATTCCAGTGGCCATGGTTTCGTATTGAACTTAACTTTATGAATCTAAATAGAAAAAGTATAAGTTTATAGTCAGAAATACAAGTTACAAGTCGTTTTTGAAAGAGGTAGTGATTTCCGTCGAAAGAACGACATCTTGATGACCATTTTGAAAAACATACTTTCACTTTGAGTTTAACCATGATTTTTGGATATAGTTTCATGTTCATAAGAAAAATCATTTTTTTAGAAGTATAGCTTTTAAATTAAAGTTCTTCTTAGCTTTTAATTATCCCAATCAAAACAGCCCCCGGTTTTACTACGACGGCGTATATCCAGTTTTATGGTGTTTATCGTGTTTCCAGGTTTTAAATCATTAAGTTAGCATATTATATAGATATAGAACATGTGTTTAGTTGATTTTAAAAGTCTAGTTAGAAGGATTAACTTTATTTGCGAACAAGTTTAGAATTATCTAAACTATGTTCTAGTGATTACAAGTTTATAACGTTGAATAATACAGCTTTTTAAGTATGAATCGAATGATGTTATGAATATCATTACTACCTCAAGTTCATTGGATAAACCTACTGGAAATGAGAAAAATGGAACTAGCTTCAAAGGATCCTTGGATGGCTTGAAAGTTCTTGAAGCAGAATCATGACACGAAAACAATTTCAAGTAAGATTTCCACTCGAAATAAGATTGTTATAGTTATAGAAATTGAATTAAAGTTTGAATATGATTATTACCTTGTATTAGAAATATAACCTACTGTAAGTAACAAAGGTTTCTTGATCTTGGATGATTACTTGGAATGGATTTAGAAAACTTGGAAGTAAACTTGCAATCTTGGAAGTATTCTTGATTTTATGAAACTAGAACTTTTGGAATTTATGAAGAACACTTAGAACTTGAAGATAGAACTTGATAGAGATCAATTAGATGAATAAAATTGAAGAATGAAAGTGTTTGTAGGTGTTTTTGGTCGTTGGTGTATGGATTAGATATAAAGGATATGTAATTTTGTTTTCATGTAAATAAGTCATGAATGATTACTCATATTTTTGTAATTTTATGAGATATTTCATGCTAGTTGCCAAATGATGGTTCTCACATGTGTTAGGTGAATCACATGGGCTGCTAAGAGCTGATCATTGGAGTGTATATACCAATAGTACATACATCTAAAAGCTGTGTATTGTACGAGTACGAATACGGGTGCATACGAGTAGATTTGTTGATGAAACTGAACGAGGATGTAAGTGTAAGAATTTTTGTTAAGTAGAAGTATTTTGATAAGTGTCTTGAAGTCTTTCAAAAGTGTATGAATACATATTAAAACACTACATGTATATACATTTTAACTGAGTCATTAAGCCATCGTTAGTCGTTACATGTAAATGTTGTTTTGAAACCGTTAGTCGTTACATGTAAACGTTAAAACATGTAAATGTTGTATGAATACATATTATCATGATATTATGATGTACGAATATCTCTTAATATGATCTATATACATTAAATGTCGTTACAACGATAATCGTTACATATATGTCTCGTTTCAAAATCATTAAGTTAGTAGTCTTATTTTTACATATGTAGTTCATTGTTAATACACTTAATGATATATTTACTTATCATTTAACATAATTAACCAAGTGTATAAATATCTTAATATGATTCATATGTACCTAGTAAGACGTTATAACGATAATCGTTATATATATCGTTTTCGAGTTTCTTAATTTAATAGTCTCATTTTTATGTATATAACTCATTGTTAAAATACCTAATGAGATACATACTTATAATAAAATCATGTTAACTATATATATAACTATATATATATCATCGTATAGTTTTTACAAGTTTTAACGTTCGTGAATCATCAGTCAACTTGGGTGGTCATTTGTCTATATGAAACCTATTCCAATTAATCAAGTCTTAATAAGTTTGATTGCTTAACATGTTGGAAACACTTAATCATGTAAATATCAATTTCATTTAATATATATAAACATGGAAAAGTTCGGGTCACTACAGTACCTACCCGTTAAATAAACTTCGTCCCAAAATTTTAAGATGTTGAAAGTGTTGACGAATCTTCTAGAAATAGATGCGGGTATTTCTTCTTCATCTGATCTTCACGCTCCCAGGTGAACTCGGTGTAGTGACCCGAACTTTTCCATGTTTATATATATTAATTGAGATTGATATTTACATGATTAAATGTTTCCAACATGTTAAGCAATCAAACTTGTTAAGACTTGATTAATTGAAATATGTTTCATATAGACAATTGACCACCCAAGTTGACCGGTGATTCACGAACGTTAAAACTTGTAAAAACTATATGATGACATATATATGGATATATATATAGTTAACATGATACTATGATAAGTAAACATATCATTAAGTATATTAACAATGAACTACATATGTAAAAACAAGACTACTAACTTAATGATTTTTAAACGAGACATATATGTAACGATTATCGTTGTAAAGACATTTAATGTATATATATCATATTAAGAGATATTCATACATGATAATATCATGATAATATAATAATTTAAAATCTCATTTGATATTATAAACATTGGGATAACAATATTTAACAAGATCGTTAACCTAAAGGTTTCAAAACAACACTTACATGTAACGACTAACGATGACTTAACGACTCAGTTAAAATGTATATACATGTAGTGTTTTAATATGTATTTATACACTTTTGAAAGACTTCAATACACTTATCAAAATACTTCTACTTAACAAAAATGCTTACAATTACATCCTCGTTCAGTTTCATCAACAATTCTACTCGTATGCACCCGTATTCGTACTCGTACAATACACAGCTTTTAGATGTATGTACTATTGGTATATACACTCCAATGATCAGATCTTAGAAGCCCATGTGAGTCACCTAACACATGTGGGAACCATCATTTGGCAACTAGCATGAAATATCTCATAAAATTACAAAAATATGAGTAATCATTCATGACTTATTTACATGAAAACAAAATTACATATCCTTTATATCTAATCCATACACCAACGACCAAAAACACCTACAAACACTTTCATTCTTCAATTTTATTCATCTAATTGATCTCTCTCAAGTTCTATCTTCAAGTTCTATCTTCAAGTTCTAAGTGTTCTTCATATATTCTACAAGTTCTAGTTACATAAAATCAAGAATACTTTCAAGTTTGCTAGCTCACTTCCAATCTTGTAAGGTGATCATCCAACCTCAAGAAATCTTTGTTTCTTACAGTAGGTTATCATTCTAATACAAGGTAATAATCATATTCAAACTTTGGTTCAATTTCTATAACTATAACAATCTTATTTCAAGTGATGATCTTACTTGAACTTGTTTTCGTGTCATGATTCTGCTTCAAGAACTTCGAGCCATCCAAGGATCCGTTGAAGCTAGATCCATTTTTCTCTTTTCCAGTAGGTTTATCCAAGGAACTTAAGGTAGTAATGATGTTCATAACATCATTCGATTCATACATATAAAGCTATCTTATTCGAAGGTTTAAACTTGTAATCACTAGAACACAGTTTAGTTAATTCTAAACTTGTTTGCAAATAAAAGTTAATCCTTCTAACTTGACTTTTAAAATCAACTTAACACATGTTCTATATCTATATGATATGCTAACTTAATGATTTAAAACCTGGAAACACGAAAAACACCGTAAAACCGGATTTACGCCGTCGTAGTAACACCGCGGGCTGTTTTGGGTTAGTTAATTAAAAACTATGATAAACTTTGATTTAAAAGTTGTTATTCTAAGAAAATGATTGTTATTATGAACATGAAACTATATCCAAAAATTATGGTTAAACTCAAAGTGGAAGTATGTTTTCTAAAATGGTCATCTAGACGTCGTTCTTTCGACTGAAATGACTACCTTTACAAAAACGACTTGTAACTTATTTTTCCGACTATAAACCTATACTTTTTCTGTTTAGATTCATAAAATAGAGTTCAATATGAAACCATAGCAATTTGATTCACTCAAAACGGATTTAAAATGAAGAAGTTATGGGTAAAACAAGATTGGATAATTTTTTTCATTTTAGCTACGTGAAAATTGGTAACAAATCTATTCTAACAATAACTTAATCAACTTGTATTGTATATTATGTAATCTTGAGATACCATAGGCACGTATACAATGTTTTGACCTATCATGTCGACACATCTATATATATTTCGAAACAACCATAGACACTCTATATGTGAATGTTGGAGTTAGCTATACAGGGTTGAGGTTGATTCCAAAATATATATAGTTTGAGTTGTGATCAATACTGAGATACGTATACACTGGGTCGTGGATTGATTCAAGATAATATTTATCGATTTATTTCTGTACATCTAACTGTGGACAACTAGTTGTAGGTTACTAACGAGGACAGCTGACTTAATAAACTTAAAACATCAAAATATATTAAAAGTGTTGTAAATATATTTTGAACATACTTTGATATATATGTATATATTGTTATAGGTTCGTGAATCAACCAGTGGCCAAGTCTTACTTCCCGACGAAGTAAAAATCTGTGAAAGTGAGTTATAGTCCCACTTTTAAAATCTAATATTTTTGGGATGAGAATACATGCAGGTTTTATAAATGATTTACAAAATAGACACAAGTACGTGAAACTACATTCTATGGTTGAATTATCGAAATCGAATATGCCCCTTTTTATTAAGTCTGGTAATCTAAGAATTAGGGAACAGACACCCTAATTGACGCGAATCCTAAAGATAGATCTATTGGGCCTAACAAACCCCATCCAAAGTACCGGATGCTTTAGTACTTCGAAATTTATATCATATCCGAAGGGTATCCCGGAATGATGGGGATATTCTTATATATGCATCTTGTTAATGTCGGTTACCAGGTGTTCACCATATGAATGATTTTTATCTCTATGTATGGGATGTGTATTGAAATATGAAATCTTGTGGTCTATTATTATGATTTGATATATATAGGTTAAACCTATAACTCACCAACGTTTTTGTTGACGTTTTAAGCATGTTTATTCTCAGGTGATTATTAAGAGCTTCCGCTGTCGCATACTTAAATAAGGACAAGATTTGGAGTCCATGCTTTGTATGATATTGTGTAAAAACTGCATTCAAGAAACTTATTTTGTTGTAACATATTTGTGTTGTAAACCATTATGTAATGGTCGTGTGTAAACAGGATATTTTAGATTATCATTATTTGATAATCTACGTAAAGCTTTTTAAACCTTTATTGATGAAATAAAGATTATGGTTTGTTTTAAAATGAATGCAGTCTTTGAAAAACGTCTCATATAGAGGTCAAAACCTCGCAACGAAATCAATTAATATGGAACGTTTTTAATCAATAAGAACGGGATATTTCAGTTGGTATCAGAGCGTTGGTCTTAGAGAACCAGAGTTTTGCATTAGTGTGTCTTATCGAGTTTGTTAGGATGCATTAGTGAGTCTGGACTTCGACCGTGTTTACTTGAAAAATGATTGCTTAACAAATTTTGTTGGAAACTATATATTTTTAACATGTGAATATTATGTGATATACTAATCTCTTAACGCGTTTGATATTATGTGATAGATGTCTACCTCTAGAACAAGTCCCATTGACTCACCTAATAATAATGAAGAGTCAAATATAAATTGGAATGATTCGTGGACTGATTCACAAGTTCCCGAAGAGGAACCGGAAGAAGAGTCGGAACCGGAAGAAGAATCGGAACCGGAAGAAGAATCGGAACCGGATGAAGAAATAGAACCGGTGGGGGAAATAATAAAACGGTTAAGTAAAAGAAAATCCTCAACCAACCGACCAAGGTTAATTATGGTCAATGGTGTTTCCGCCAAGGAAGCAAAATATTGGGAGGATTACCAATTCTCCGATGAATCGGATTCCGACGAGAATTCCGATGATGTTATAGAAATTACCCCAACTGAATTTAAAAAGGCAAAAAAAAATAATAAGGGAAAGGGCATAAAAATAGAGAAATCTAATTCCAACCCCGATGAACTTTATATGTATCGTCAACCCCCGAAGTCCTTAAGTTGTAACAATGACCCGGGAACCTCTAAACCACCAGGTTTTTCTAAACCAATGTGGAAAACGACGGCTCGTATTAGGGGAACATCATATATCCCTAGAAACTTGACAAAACGAACCAAAACCGAAGAAGAAGAAGAAACAAGCTGTAGTGACCCGAACTTTTCCATGTTTATATATATTAATTAAGATTGATATTTACATGATTAAATGTTTCCAACATGTTAAGCAATCAAACTTGTTAAGACTTGATTAATTGAAATATGTTTCATATAGACAATTGACCAGCCAAGTTGACCGGTGATTCACGAACGTTAAAACTTGTAAAAACTATATGATGACATATATATGGATATATATATATTTAACATGATACTATGATAAGTAAACATATCATTAAGTATATTAACAATGAACTACATATGTAAAAACAAGACTATAACTTAATGATTTTTAAACGAGACATATATGTAACGATTATCGTTGTAAAGACATTTAATGGATATATATCATATTAAGAGATATTCATACATGATAATATCATGATAATATAATAATTTAAAATCTCATTTGATATTATAAACATTGGGTTAACAACATTTAACAAGATCGTTAACCTAAAGATTTCAAAACAACACTTACATGTAACGACTAACGATGACTTAACGACTCAGTTAAAATGTATATACATGTAGTGTTTTAATATGTATTTATACACTTTTGAAAGACTTGAATACACTTATCAAAATACTTCTAATTAACAAAAATGCTTACAATTACATCCTCGTTCAGTTTCATCAACAATTCTACTCGTATGCACCCGTATTCGTACTCGTACAATACACAGCTTTTAGATGTATGTACTATTGGTATATACACTCCAATGATCAGCTCTTAGCAGCCCATGTGAGTCACCTAACACATGTGGGAACCATCATTTGGCAACTAGCATGAAATATCTCATAAAATTACAAAAATATGAGTAATCATTCATGACTTATTTACATGAAAACAAAATTACATATCCTTTATATCTAATCCATACACCAACGACCAAAAACACCTACAAACACTTTCATTCTTCAATTTTATTCATCTAATTGATCTCTCTCAAGTTCTATCTTCAAGTTCTAAGTGTTCTTCATAAATTCCAAAAGTTCTAGTTACATAAAATCAAGAATACTTTCAAGTTTGCTAGCTCACTTCCAATCTTGTAAGGTGATCATCCAACCTCAAGAAATCTTTGTTTCTTACAGTAGATTATCATTCTAATACAAGGTAATAATCATATTCAAACTTTGTTTCAATTTCTATAACTATAACAATCTTATTTCAAGTGATGATCTTACTTGAACTTGTTTTCGTGTCATGATTCTGCTTCAAGAACTTCGAGCCATCCAAGGATCCGTTGAAGCTAGATCCATTTTTACCTTTTCCAGTAGGTTTATCCAAGGAACTTAAGGTAGTAATGATGTTCATAACATCATTCGATTCATACATATAAAGCTATCTTATTCGAAGGTTTAAACTTGTAATCACTAGAACATAGTTTAGTTAATTCTAAACTTGTTCGCAAACAAAAGTTAATCCTTCTAACTTGACTTTTAAAATCAACTAAACACATGTTCTATATCTATATGATATGCTAACTTAATGATTTAAAACCTGGAAACACGAAAAACACCGTAAAACCGGATTTACGCCGTCGTAGTAACATCGCGGGCTGTTTTGGGTTAGTTAATTAAAAACTATGATAAACTTTGATTTAAAAGTTGTTATTCTGAGAAAATGATTTTTATTATGAACATGAAACTATATCCAAAAATTATGGTTAAACTCAAAGTGGAAGTATGTTTTCTAAAATGGTCATCTAGACGTCGTTCTTTCGACTGAAATGACTACCTTTACAAAAACGACTTGTAACTTATTTTTCCGACTATAAACCTATAATTTTTCTGTTTCGATTCATAAAATAGAGTTCAATATGAAACCATAGCAATTTGATTCACTCAAAACGGATTTAAAATGAAGAAGTTATGGGTAAAACAAGATTGAATAATTTTTCTCATTTTAGCTACGTGAAAATTGGTAACAAATCTATTCCAACCATAACTTAATCAACTTGTATTGTATATTATGTAATCTTGAGATACCATAGACACGTATACAATGTTTCGACCTATCATGTCGACACATCTATATATATTTCGGAACAACCATAGACACTCTATATGTGAATGTTGGAGTTGGCTATACAGGGTTGAGGTTGATTCCAAAATATGTATAGTTTGAGTTGTGATCAATACTGAGATACGTATACACTGGGTCGTGGATTGATTCAAGATAATATTTATCGATTTATTTCTGTATATCTAACTGTGGACAACTAGTTGTTGGTTACTAACGAGGACAGCTGACTTAATAAACTTAAAACATCAAAATATATTAAAAGTGTTGTAAATATATTTTGAACATACTTTGATATATATGTATATATTGTTATAGGTTCGTGAATCAACCAGTGGCCAAGTCTTACTTCCCGACGAAGTAAAAATCTGTGAAAGTGAGTTATAGTCCCTCTTTTAAAATCTAATATTTTCGGGATGAGAATACATGCAAGTTTTATAAATGATTTACAAAATAGACACAAGTACGTGAAACTACATTCTATGGTTGAATTATCGAAATCGAATATGCCCCTTTTTATTAAGTCTGGTAATCTAAGAATTAGGGAACAGACACCCTAATTGACACGAATCCTAAAGATAGATCTATCGGGCCCAACAAGCCCCATCCAAAGTACCGGATGCTTTAGTACTTCGAAATTTATATCATATCCGAAGGGTGTCCCGGAATGATGGGGATATTCTTATATATGCATCTTGTTAATGTCGGTTACCAGGTGTTCACCATATGAATGATTTTTATCTCTATGTATGGGATGTGTATTGAAATATGAAATCTTGTGGTCTATTATTATGATTTGATATATATAGGTTAAACCTATAACTCACCGACATTTTTGTTGACGTTTTAAGCATGTTTATTCTCAGGTGATTATTAAGAGCTTCCGCTGTCGCATACTTAAATAAGGACGAGATTTGGAGTCCATGCTTGTATGATATTGTGTAAAAACTGCATTCAAGAAACTTATTTTGTTGTAACATATTTGTATTGTAAACCATTATGTAATGGTCGTGTGTAAACAGGATATTTTAGATTATCATAATTTGATAATCTACGTAAAGCTTTTTAAACCTTTATTGATGAAATAAAGGTTATGGTTTGTTTTAAAATGAATGCAGTCTTTGAAAAACATCTCATATAGAGGTCAAAACCTCGCAACGAAATCAATTAATATGGAACGTTTTTAATCAATAAGAACGGGACATTTCAGTTGGTATCCGAGCGTTGGTCTTAGAGAACCAGAATTTTGCATTGGTGTGTCTTATCGAGTTTGTTAGGATGCATTAGTGAGTCTGGACTTCGACCGTGTTTACTTGAAAAATGATTGCTTAACAAATTTTGTTGGAAACTATATATTTTTAACATGTGAATATTATGTGATATATTAATCTTTTAACGCGTTTGATATTATGTGATAGATGTCTACCTCTAGAACAAGTCCCATTGACTCACCTAATAATAATGAAGAGTGAAATGTAAATTGGAATGATTCGTGGACTGATTCACAAGTTCCCGAAGAGGAACCGGAAGAAGAGTCGGAACCGGAAGAAGAATCGGAACCGGAAGAAGAATCGGAACCGGGTGAAGAAATAGAACCGGTGGGGGAAATAATAAAACGGTTAAGTAAAAGAAAATCCTCAACCAACCGACCAAGGTTAATTATGGTCAATGGTGTTTCCGCCAAGGAAGCAAAATATTGGGAGGATTACCAATTCTCCGATGAAGCGGATTCCGACGAGAATTCCGATGATGTTATAGAAATTACCCCAACTGAATTTAAAAAGGCAAAAGAAAATAATAAGGGAAAGGGCATAAAAATAGAGAAATCTAATTCCAACCCCGATGAACTTTATATGTATCGTCAACCCCCGAAGTCCTTAAGTTGTAACAATGACCCGGGAACCTCTAAACCACCAGGTTTTTCTAAACCAATGTGGAAAATGACAGCTAGTATTAGGGAAACATCATATATCCCTAGAAACTTGGCAAAACGAACCAAAACCGAAGAAGAAGAAACAAGCGAGTCGGAATAAGATAGTTGTATTCGTGTGGTTTAATATATGTAATATAGTGTGCTTATGCTTTATGATATATGTAAAAATTGCTTGTATTAATAAGTAATTTTTTTTTATGAATCTAACTCTTGTCTATTTTACAGTATAAAAACACAAAATGGATAGACAACCCAATATTTTAAGAGACCTACCCGGAGACATGATTGATGAAATCTTGTCTAGAGTCGGTCAGAATTCTTCGACACAACTATTTAAGGCGAGATCAGTTTGTAAGACATTCGAAGAACGTTCCAAGAATGCCTTGGTTTATAAAAGGCTTTCGTTCGAAAGATGGGGGATATCACATTGGGAAATCCATAAATTACGATGTGTTTACTTTGACGCATATATTGCGGGGAACCCAAATGCTATTTTACGCAATGGGTTAAGAAATTATTTTGACTCAATATATCCAAATATTGGACTTCGTGATTTAGAAAAAGCGGCTAACATGCAACATAAAGAAGCATGTTATGCTTACGGATTAGTAATGTTCGCTTCTCACCAAAGTGAGAACAAGAACATCGGCCTACAACTATTAAACAAAACGTTCCCACAAGTGACGGAGTCGGTAATTGGGGTAAGAAATGAGGTTTTTAGAATGTTACGTGACTGTTGGACATTACGTAACCCTCGTACCTTTGACGACGTTACAACACGCTGTCTTATCAACGGCCATAACGGTTATGTTCCACAAGACCAAGGATGGGAAGTAATCCTAGTAAAACCAGAATGCATGACTTGTTTCTGGACGTATGAATTACGTGTCTTTATTGCCTTTGCTGAACGTCTTGTGTACTAGCTAGAATTATCTTCACAACCATCTTGTATCAAATTTATTGTGTGCTATATTTCATGCTATATGTAAAATAAGCGGTATTGTAAGTTTGTAAAATATTGTATAAAAGTTTGAACGCGAAATATTATTATAATCAGTTTTTCATATAGAATTGTAGTAGTTGAATTGTATATTAGCTACTAAGTATGAACTTAACGGGTAGGTACTACCCGAATTTAAAATTATAAAATGCTAATATGAAGAAAAAGCTTTTATAAATGAGTTCATATTATGCTACGAAATACTATTAACTACTCTTAATATTCTGTATGATTAACTTGTTCCATTTGACTATTTTGAAGGAAATGGCACCGACTACTCGACACACCGTGAATATGAATGAAGAGGAATTCCGTACTTTTCTAGCTTCAAACATAGCCGCAGTACAGGCTGCGCTACATACCAACAATAACCTTGGATCTAGCAGTACAGGAAATCGTGTAGGATGCACCTACAAAGAATTCACTGCCTGCAAACCTTTGGAATTTGATGGAACCGAAGGACCGATCGGATTGAAACGGTGGACCGAGAAGGTCGAATCGGTGTTTGCCATAAGTAAGTGTACTGAAGAGGACAAAGTAAAGTACGCTACGCATACCTTCACAGGTTCTGCGTTAACATGGTGGAATACCTATCTAGAGCAAGTGGGACAAGACGATGCGTACGCACTACCGTGGTCAGCATTCAAGCACTTGATGAACGAGAAGTACCGTCCCAGAACCGAGGTCAATAAGCTCAAGACAGAACTTAGAGGGTTACGAACCCAAGGATTTGATATTACCACGTACGAAAGACGATTCACAGAATTGTGCCTATTGTGTCCGGGAGCATTCGAAGATGAGGAAGAGAAGATCGACGCGTTTGTGAAAGGATTACCGGAAAGAATCCAAGAAGATATAAGTTCACACGAGCCCGCCTCCATACAACAGGCATGTAGAATGGCTCACAAACTAGTGAACCAGATTGAAGAAAGGATTAAAGAACAGACTGCTGAAGAGGCCAATGTGAAGCAAGTCAAAAGAAAGTGGGAGGAAAACGGTGATAAGAATCACCAATACAACAACAACAGCAATTACAACAATAATCGCAACAATTATCACAACAATCGCAACATCAATCGCAACTACAATAAACGGCCCAACAACAACAACAACAACAATAACAACAGCAACTACAACAATCATCCCAATAACAATAATAACCGCAACAACAACAACAATCAGAAGCAGCTATGCCAAAGGTGTGAAAAGTATCACTCGGGGTTCTGCACCAAATTTTGCAACAAGTGTAAAAGAAATGGTCATAGCGCGGCGAAGTGTGAGGTCTACGGACCAGGGGTTAATAGAACGAAAGGAACAAATGGTGTCGGAACGAGTAATGGCGGAGCAAGTAGTGTCGGAGCAAGTTATGCCAATTTAGTTTGTTATAAATGTGGAAAACCGGGCCACATTATTAGAAATTGCCCGAACCAGGAGAACACGAATGGACAAAGTCGCGGAAGAGTTTTCAATATTAATGCGGCAGAGGCACAGGAAGACCCGGAGCTTGTTACGGGTACGTTTCTTATTGACAATAAACCTGCTTACGTTTTATTTGATTCGGGTGCGGATAGAAGCTATATGAGTAGAGATTTTTGTGCTAAATTAAGTTGTCCATTGACGCCTTTGGATAGTAAATTTTTTACTCGAATTAGCAAATGGTAAATTAATTTCAGCAGATAATATATGTCGGAATCGAGAAATTAAACTGGTTAGCGAAACATTTAAGATTGATTTGATACCAGTAGAGTTAGGGAGTTTTGATGTGATAATCGGTATGGACTGGTTGAAAGAAGTGAAAGCAGAGATCGTTTGTTACAAAAATGCAATTCGCATTATACGAGAAAAAAGAAAACCCTTAATGGTGTACGGAGAAAAGGGCAACACGAAGCTACATCTTATTAGTAATTTGAAGGCACAAAAACTAATAAGAAAAGGTTGCTATGCTGTTCTAGCACACGTCGAGAAAGTACAAACTGAAGAAAAGAGCATCAATGATGTTCCCATTGCAAAAGAATTTCCCGATGTATTTCCGAAAGAATTACCGGGATTACCCCCACATCGATCCGTTGAATTTCAAATAGATCTTGTACCAGGAGCTGCACCAATAGCTCGTGCTCCTTACAGACTCGCACCCAGCGAGATGAAAGAACTGCAAAGCCAATTACAAGAACTTTTAGAGCGTGGTTTCATTCGACCAAGCACATCACCGTGGGGAGCTCCTGTTTTGTTTGTCAAGAAGAAAGATGGTACATTCAGGTTGTGTATCGACTACCGAGAGTTGAACAAACTTACCATCAAGAACCGCTACCCACTACCGAGAATCGACGACTTATTTGATCAACTACAAGGCTCGTCTGTTTATTCAAAGATTGACTTACGTTCCGGGTATCATCAAATGCGGGTGAAAGAAGATGATATTCCAAAGACTGCTTTCAGAACACGTTACGGTCATTACGAGTTTATGGTCATGCCGTTTGGTTTAACTAATGCACCAGCTGTATTCATGGACCTTATGAATCGAGTGTGTGGACCATACCTTGACAAGTTTGTCATTGTTTTCATTGATGACATACTTATTTACTCAAAGAATGACCAAGAACACGGTGAACATTTGAGAAAGGTGTTAGAAGTATTGAGGAAGGAAGAATTGTACGCTAAGTTTTCAAAGTGTGCATTTTGGTTGGAAGAAGTTCAATTCCTCGGTCACATAGTGAACAAAGAAGGTATTAAGGTGGATCCGGCAAAGATAGAAACTGTTGAAAAGTGGGAAACCCCGAAAACTCCGAAACACATACGCCAGTTTTTAGGACTAGCTGGTTACTACAGAAGGTTCATCCAAGACTTTTCCAGAATAGCAAAACCCTTGACTGCATTAACGCATAAAGGGAAGAAATTTGAATGGAATGATGAACAAGAGAAAGCGTTTCAGTTATTGAAGAAAAAGCTAACTACGGCACCTATATTGTCATTGCCTGAAGGGAATGATGATTTTCTGATTTATTGTGACGCATCAAAGCAAGGTCTCGGTTGTGTATTAATGCAAGGAACGAAGGTGATTGCTTATGCGTCTAGACAATTGAAGATTCACGAACAAAATTATACGACGCATGATTTGGAATTAGGCGCGGTTGTTTTTGCATTAAAGACTTGGAGGCACTACGTATATGGGGTCAAAAGTATTATATATACCGACCACAAAAGTCTTCAACACATATTTAATCAGAAACAACTGAATATGAGGCAGCGTAGGTGGATTGAATTATTGAATGATTACGACTTTGAGATTCGTTACCACCCGGGGAAGGCAAATGTGGTAGCCGATGCCTTGAGCAGGAAGGACAGAGAACCCATTCGAGTAAAATCTATGAATATAATGATTCACACTAACCTTACTACTCAAATAAAGGAGGCGCAACAAGGAGTTTTAAAAGAGAGAAATTTAAAGGATGAAATACCCAAAGGATCGGAGCAGCATCTTAATATTCGGGAAGACGGAACCCGGTATAGGGCTGAAAGGATTTGGGTACCAAAATTTGGAGATATGAGAGAAATGGTACTTAGAGAAGCTCATAAAACTAGATACTCAATACATCCTGGAACGGGGAAGATGTACAAGGATCTCAAGAAATATTTTTGGTGGCCGGGTATGAAAGCCGATGTTGCTAAATACGTAGGAGAATGTTTGACGTGTTCTAAGGTCAAAGCTGAGCATCAGAAACCATCAGGTCTACTTCAACTACCCGAAATCCCGGAATGGAAATGGGAAAACATTACCATGGATTTCATCACTAACTTGCCAAGGACTGCAAGTGGTTTTGATACTATTTGGGTAATAGTTGATCGTCTCACCAAATCAGCACATTTCCTGCCAATAAGAGAAGATGACAAGATGGAGAAGTTAGCACGACTGTATTTGAAGGAAGTCGTCTCCAGACATGGAATACCAATCTCTATTATCTCTGATAGGGATGGCAGATTTATTTCAAGATTCTGGCAGACATTACAGCAAGCATTAGGAACTCGTCTAGATATGAGTACTGCCTATCATCCACAAACTGATGGGCAGAGTGAAAGGACGATACAAACGCTTGAAGACATGCTACGAGCATGTGTTATTGATTTCGGAAACAGTTGGGATCGACATCTACCGTTAGCAGAATTTTCCTACAACAACAGCTACCATTCAAGCATTGAGATGGCGCCGTTTGAAGCACTTTATGGTAGAAAGTGCAGGTCTCCGATTTGTTGGAGTGAAGTGGGGGATAGACAGATTACGGGTCCGAAGATTATACAAGAAACTACCGAGAAGATCATCCAAATTCAACAACGGTTGAAAACCGCCCAAAGTCGACAAAAGAGCTACGCTGACATTAAAAGAAAAGATATAGAATTTGAAATTGGAGAGATGGTCATGCTTAAAGTTGCACCTTGGAAAGGCGTTGTTCGATTTGGTAAACGAGGGAAATTAAATCCAAGGTATATTGGACCATTCAAAATTATTGATCGTGTCGAACCAGTAGCTTACCGACTTGAGTTACCTCAACAACTCGCAGCTGTACATAACACTTTCCACGTCTCGAATTTGAAGAAATGTTTTGCTAAAGAAGATCTCACTATTCCGTTAGATGAAATCCAAATCAACGAAAAACTTCAATTCATCGAAGAACCCGTCGAAATAATGGATCGTGAGGTTAAAAGACTTAAGCAAAACAAGATACCAATTGTTAAGGTTCAATGGAATGCTCGTAGAGGACCCGAGTTCACCTGGGAGCGTGAAGATCAGATGAAGAAGAAATACCCGCATCTATTTCCAGAAGATTCGTCAACACCTTCAACAGCTTAAAATTTCGGGACGAAATTTATTTAACGGGTAGGTACTGTAGTGACCCGAACTTTTCCATGTTTATATATATTAATTGAGATTGATATTTACATGATTAAATGTTTCCAACATGTTAAGCAATCAAACTTGTTAAGACTTGATTAATTGAAATATGTTTCATATAGACAATTGACCACCCAAGTTGACCGGTGATTCACGAACGTTAAAACTTGTAAAAACTATATGATGACATATATATGGATATATATATATTTAACATGATACTATGATAAGTAAACATATCATTAAGTATATTAACAATGAACTACATATGTAAAAACAAGACTACTAACTTAATGATTTTTAAACGAGACATATATGTAACGATTATCGTTGTAAAGACATTTAATGGATATATATCATATTAAGAGATATTCATACATGATAATATAATAATTTAAAATCTCATTTGATATTATAAACATTGGGTTAACAACATTTAACAAGATCGTTAACCTAAAGGTTTCAAAACAACACTTACATGTAACGACTAACGATGACTTAACGACTCAGTTAAAATGTATATACGTGTAGTGTTTTAATATGTATTTATACACTTTTGAAAGACTTCAATACACTTATCAAAATACTTGTACTTACCAAAAATGCTTACAATTACATCCTCGTTCAGTTTCATCAACAATTCTACTCGTATGCACCCGTATTCGTACTCGTACAATACACAGCTTTTAGATGTATGTACTATTGGTATATACACTCCAATGATCAGCTCTTAGCAGCCCATGTGAGTCACCTAACACATGTGGGAACCATCATTTGGCAACTAGCATGAAATATCTCATAAAATTACAAAAATATGAGTAATCATTCATGACTTATTTACATGAAAACAAAATTACATATCCTTTATATCTAATCCATACACCAACGACCAAAAACACCTACAAACACTTTCATTCTTCAATTTTCTTCATCTAATTGATCTCTCTCAAGTTCTATCTTCAAGTTCTAAGTGTTCTTCATATATTCTACAAGTTCTAGTTACATAAAATCAAGAATACTTTCAAGTTTGCTAGCTCACTTCCAATCTTGTAAGGTGATCACCCAACCTCAAGAAATCTTTGTTTCTTACAGTAGGTTATCATTCTAACACAAGGTAATAATCATATTCAAACTTTGGTTCAATTTCTATAACTATAACAATCTTATTTCAAGTGATGATCTTACTTGAACTTGTTTTCGTGTCATGATTCTGCTTCAAGAACTTCGAGCCATCCAAGGATCCGTTGAAGCTAGATCCATTTTTCTCTTTTCCAGTAGGTTTATCCAAGGAACTTAAGGTAGTAATGATGTTCATAACATCATTCGATTCATACATATAAAGCTATCTTATTCGAAGGTTTAAACTTGTAATCACTAGAACATAGTTTAGTTAATTCTAAACTTGTTCGCAAACAAAAGTTAATACTTCTAACTTGACTTTTAAAATCAACTAAACACATGTTCTATATCTATATGATATGCTAACTTAATGATTTAAAACCTGGAAACACGAAAAACACCGTAAAACTGGATTTACGCCGTCGTAGTAACACCGCGGGCTGTTTTGGGTTAGTTAATTAAAAACTATGATAAACTTTGATTTAAAAGTTGTTATTCTAAGAAAATTATTGTTATTATGAACATGAAACTATATCCAAAAATTACGGTTAAACTCAAAGTGGAAGTATGTTTTCTAAAATGGTCATCTAGACGTCGTTCTTTCAACTGAAATGACTACCTTTACAAAAATGACTTGTAACTTATTTTTTCGACAATAAACCTATACTTTTTCTGTTTAGATTCATAAAATAGAGTTCAATATGAAACCATAGCAATTTGATTCACTCAAAACGGATTTAAAATGAAGAAGTTATGGGTAAAACAAGATTGGATAATTTTTCTCATTTTAGCTACGTGAAAATTGGTAACAAATCTATTATAACCATAACTTAATCAACTTGTATTGTATATTATGTAATCTTGAGATACCATAGACACGTATACAATGTTTCGACCTATCATGTCGACACATCTATATATATTTCGGAACAACCATAGACACTCTATATGTGAATGTTGGAGTTAGCTATACAGGGTTGAGGTTGATTCCAAAATATATATAGTTTGAGTTGTGATCAATACTGAGATACGTATACACTGGGTCGTGGATTGATTCAAGATAATATTTATCGATTTATTTCTGTACATCTAACTGTGGACAACTAGTTGTAGGTTACTAACGAGGACAGCTGACTTAATAAACTTAAAACATCAAAATATATTAAAAGTGTTGTAAAATATCTTGAACATACTTTAATATATATGTATATATTGTTATAGGTTCGTGAATCAACCAGTGGCCAAGTCTTACTTCCCGACGAAGTAAAAATCTGTGAAAGTGAGTTATAGTCCCACTTTTAAAATCTAATATTTTTGGGATGAGAATACACGCAGGTTTTATAAATGATTTACAAAATAGACACAAGTACGTGAAACTACATTCTATGGTTGAATTATCGAAATCGAATATGCCCCTTTTTATTAAGTCTGGTAATCTAAGAATTAGGGAACAGACACCCTAATTGACGCGAATCCTAAAGATAGATCTATTGGGCCTAAAAAACCCCATCCAAAGTACCGGATGCTTTAGTACTTCGAAATTTATATCATATCCGAAGGGTGTCCCGGAATGATGGGGATATTCTTATATATGCATCTTGTTAATGTCGGTTACCAGGTGTTCACCATATGAATGATTTTTATCTATATGTATGGGATGTGTATTGAAATATGAAATCTTGTGGTCTATTATTATGATTTGATATATATAGGTTAAACCTATAACTCACCAACATTTTTATTGACGTTTTAAGCATGTTTATTCTCAGGTGATTATTAAGAGCTTCCGCTGTCGCATACTTAAATAAGGACAAGATTTGGAGTCCATGCTTGTATGATATTGTGTAAAAACTGCATTCAAGAAACTTATTTTGTTGTAACATATTTGTATTGTAAACCATTATGTAATGGTCGTGTGTAAACAGGATATTTTAGATTATCATTATTTGATAATCTACGTAAAGCTTTTTAAACCTTTATTGATGAAATAAAGATTATGGTTTGTTTTAAAATGAATGCAGTCTTTGAAAAACGTCTCATATAGAGGTCAAAACCTTGCAACGAAATCAATTAATATGGAACGTTTTTAATCAATAAGAACGGGACATTTCACTCGGGTCCTCTACGAGCATTCCATCGAACCTTAACAATCGGTATCTTGTTTTGTTTAAGTCTCTTAACCTCACGATCCATTATTTCGATGGGTTCTTCAATGAATTGAAGTTTTTCATTGATTTGGATTTCGTCCAACGGAATAGTGAGATCTTCTTTAGCAAAACATTTCTTCAAATTTGAGACGTGGAAAGTGTTATGTACAGCCGCGAGTTGTTGAGGTAGCTCCAGTTGGTAAGCTACTGGTCCGACACGATCTATAATCTTGAATGGTCCAATGTACCTTGGATTTAGTTTCCCCCGTTTACCAAATCGAACAACGCCTTTCCAAGGTGAAACCTTAAGCATGACCATTTCTCCAATTTCAAACTCTATATCTTTTCTTTTACTGTCCGCGTAGCTCTTTTGTCGACTCTGGGCGGTTTTCAATCTTTGTTGAATTTGGATGATTTTCTCGATAGTTTCTTATATTATCTCCAGACCCGTAATCTGTCTATCCCCCACTTCATTCCAAAAAATCGGAGACCTGCACTTTCTACCATAAAGTGCCTCAAACGGCGCCATCTCAATACTAGAATGATAACTGTTGTTGTAGGAAAATTCTGCTAATGGTAGGGGTCGATCCCAACTGTTTCCGAAATCAATAACACATGCTCGTAGCATGTCTTCAAGCATTTGTATCGTCCTTTTGCTCTACCCATCAGTTTGTGGATGATAGGCAGTACTCATGTCTAGATGAGTTCCTAATGCTTGCTGTAATGTCTGCCAGAATCTTGAAATAAATCTGCCATCCCTATCAGAGATAATAGAGATTAGTATTCCAGGTCTGGAGACGACTTCGTTGAAATACAGTCGTGCTAACTTATCCATCTTGTCATCTTCTCTTATTGGCAGGAAATGTGCTGATTTGGTGAGACGATCAACTATTACCCAAATAGTATCAAAACCACTTGTAGTCCTTTGCAATTTAGTGATGAAATCTATGGTAATGTTTTCCCATTTTCATTCCGGGATTTCGGGTTGTTGAAGTAGACCTGATGGTTTCTGATGCTCAGCTTTGACCTTAGAACACGTCAAACATTCTCTACGTATTTAGCAACATCGGCTTTCATACCCGGCCACCAAAAATGTTTCTTGAGATCCTTGTACATCTTCCCCGTTCCAGGATGTATTGAGTATCTGGTTTTATGAGCTTCTCTAAGTACCATTTCTCTCATATCTCCAAATTTTGGTACCCAAATCCTTTCAGCCTTATACCGGGTTCCGTCTTCCCGAATATTAAGATGCTTCTCCGATCCTTTGGGTATTTCATCCTTTAAATTTCCCTCTTTTAAAACTCCTTGTTGCGCCTCCTTTATTTGAGTAGTAAGGTTATTGTGAATCATTATATTCATAGATTTTACTCGAATGGGTTCTCTGTCCTTCCTGCTCAATGCGTCGGCTACCACATTTGCCTTCCCCGGGTGGTAACGAATATCAAAGTCATAATCATTCAACAATTCAATCCACCTGCGCTGCCTCATATTCAGTTGTTTCTGGTTAAATATGTGTTGAAGAATTTTGTGGTCGGTATATATAATACTTTTGACCCCATATAAGTAGTGTCTCCAAGTCTTTAATGCAAAAACAACCGCGCCTAATTCCAAATCATGCGTCGTATAATTTTGTTCGTGAATCTTCAATTGCCTAGACGCATAAGCAATCACCTTCGTTCGTTGCATTAATACACAACCGAGACCTTGCTTTGATGCGTCACAATAAATCACAAAATCATCATTCCCTTCAGGCAATGACAATATAGGTTCCATAGTTAGCTTTTTTTCAATAACTGAAACGCTTTCTCTTGTTCATCCTTCCATTCAAATTTCTTCCCTTTATGCGTTAATGCAGTCAAGGGTTTTGCTATTCTGGAAAAGTCTTGGATGAACCTTTTGTAGTAACCAGCTAGTCCTAAAAATTGGCGTATGTGTTTTGGAGTTTTCGGGGTTTCCCACTTTTCAACAGTTTCTATCTTTGCCGGATCCACCTTAATACCTTCTTTGTTCACTATGTCACCGAGGAATTGAACTTCTTCCAACCAAAATGCACACTTTGAAAATTTAGCGTACAATTCTTCCTTCCTCAATACTTCTAACACCTTTCTCAAATGTTCACCGTGTTCTTGGTCATTCTTTTAGTAAATAAGTATGTCATCAATGAAAACAATGACAAACTTGTCAAGGTATGGTCCACACACTCGGTTCATAAGGTCCATGAACACAGCTGGTGCATTAGTTAAACCAAACGGCATGACCATAAACTCATAATGACCGTAACGTATTCTAAAAGCAGTCTTTGGAATATCATCTTCTTTCACCCACATTTGATGATACCCAGAACGTAAGTCAATCTTTGAATAAACAGAAGAGCCTTGTAGTTGATCAAATAAGTCGTCGATTCTCGGTAGTGGGTAGCGGTTCTTGATGGTAAGTTTGTTCAACTCTCGGTAGTCGATACACAACCTGAATGTACCATCTTTCTTCTTGACAAACAAAATAGGAGCTCCCCACAGTGATGTGCTTGGTCGAATGAAACCACGCTCTAAAAGTTCTTGTAATTGGCTTTGCAGTTCTTTCATCTCGCTGGGTGCGAATCTGTAAGGAGCACGAGCTATTGGTGCAGCTCCTGGTACAAGATCTATTTGAAATTCAACGGATCGATGTGGGGGTAATCCCGGTAATTCTTTCGGAAATACATCGGGAAATTCTTTTGCGACGGGAACATCATTGATGCTCTTTTCTTCAGTTTGTACTTTCTCGACGTGTGCTAGAACAGCATAGCAACCTTTTCTTATTAGTTTTTGTGCCTTCAAATTACTAATAAAATGTAGCTTCGTGTTGCCCTTTTCTCCGTACACCATTAAGGATTTTCCTTTTTCTCGTATAATGCGAATTGCATTTTTGTAACAAACGATCTCTGCTTTCACTTCTTTCAACCAGTCCATACCGATTATCACATCAAAACTCCCTAACTCTACTGGTATCAAGTCAATCTTAAATGTTTCGCTAACCAGTTTAATTTCTCGATTCCGACATATATTATCTGCTGAAATTAATTTACCATTTGCTAATTCGAGTAAAAATTTACTATCCAAAGGCGTCAATGGACAACTTAATTTAGCACAAAAATCTCTACTCATATAGCTTCTATCCACACCCGAATCAAATAAAAAAAAGCAGATTTATTGTCAATAAGAAACGTACCCGTAACAAGCTCCGGGTCTTCCTGTGCCTCTGCCGCATTAATATTGAAAACTCTTCCACGTCCTTATCCATTCGTGTTCTCCTGGTTCAGGAAATTTCTAATAATGTGGCCCGGTTTTCCACATTTATAACAAACTACATTGGCATAAATTGCTCCGACACTACTTGCGCCGCCATTACTCGTTCTGACACCATTTGTTCCTTTCGTTCTGTTAACCCCTGGTCCATAGACCTCACACTTCACCGCGCTATGACCATTTCTTTTACACTTGTTGCAAAATTTGGTGCAGAACCCCGAGTGATACTTTTCACACCTTTGGCATAGCTGCTTCTGATTGTTGTTGTTGTTGTTGCGGTTATTATTGTTGTTAAGATGATTGTTGTAGTTGCTGTTGTTGTTGTTGTTGTTGTTGTTGTTGTTGTTGGGCCGTTTGTTGTAGTTGCGATTGATGTTGCGATTGTTAGGATAGTTGTTGCGATTATTGTTGTAATTGCTGTTGTTGTTGTATTGGTGATTCTGATCACCGTTTTCTTCCCACTTTCTTTTAACTTGCTTCACATTGGCCTCTTCAGCAGTCTGTTCTTTAATTCTTTCTTCAATTTGGTTCACTAGTTTGTGAGTCATTCTACATGCCTGTTGTATGGAGGCGGGCTCGTGTGAACTTATATCTTCTTGGATTCTTTCCGGTAATCCTTTCACAAATGCATCGATCTTCTCTTCCTCATCTTCGAACGCTCCCGGACACAATAGGCATAATTCTGTGAATCGTCTTTCGTATGTGGTAATATCAAATCCTTGGGTTCGTAACCCTCTAAGTTCTATCTTGAGCTTATTGACCTCGGTTCTGGGACGGTACTTCTCGTTCATCAAGTGCTTGAATGCTGACCACGGTAGTATGTAAGCATCATCTTATCCCACTTGCTCTAGATAGGTATTCCACCATGTTAACGTAGAACCTGTGAAGGTATGCATAGCGTACTTCCCTTTGTCCTCTTCAGTACACTTACTTATGGCAAACACCGATTCAACCTTCTCGGTCCACCGTTTCAATTCGATTGGTCCTTCGGTTCCATCAAATTCCAAAGGTTTGCAGGCAGTGAATTCTTTGTAGGTGCATCCTACACGATTTCCTGTACTGCTAGATCCAAGGTTATTGTTGGTATGTAGCGCGGCCTGTACTGCGGCTATGTTTGAAGCAAGAAAGGCACGGAATTCCTCTTCACTCATATTCAAGGTGTGTCGAGTAGTCGGTGCCATTTTCTTAAAAATAGTCAAATGTAACGAGTTAATCATATAGAATATCAAGAGTAGTCAATAGTATTTCGTAGCGTAATATGAACTTATTTATAAAAGCTCTTTCTTCATATTAGCCTTTTATACTCTTTAATTCGGGTAGTACCTGAAATGTCCCGTTCTTATTGATTAAAAACGTTCCATATTAATTGATTTCGTTGTGAGGTTTTGACCTCTATATGAGACGTTTTTCAAAGACTGCATTCATTTTTAAAACAAACCATAACCTTTATTTCATAAATAAAGGTTTAAAAGGCTTTACGTAGATTATCAAATAATGATAATCTAAAATATCCTGTTTACACACGACCATTACATAATGGTTTACAATACAAATATGTTACATCGAAATCAGTTTCTTGAATGCAGTTTTTACACAATATCATACAAACATTGACTCCAAATCTTGTCCTTATTTTAGTATGCAACAGCGGAAGCTCTTAATATTCACCTGAGAATAAACATGCTTTAAACGTCAACAAAAATGTTGGTGAGTTATAGGTTTAACCTATATATATCAAATCGTAACAATAGACCACAAGATTTCATATTTCAATACACATCCCATACATAGAGATAAAAATCATTCATATGGTGAACACCTGGTAACCGACATTAATAAGATGCATATATAAGAATATCCCCATCATTCCGGGATCCTCCTTCGGACATGATATAAATTTCGAAGTACTAAAGCATCCGGTACTTTGGATGGGGTTTGTTAGGCCCAATAGATCTATCTTTAGGATTCGCGTCAATTAGGGTGTCTGTTCCCTAATTCTTAGATTACCAGACTTAATAAAAAGGGGGATATTCGATTTCGATAATTCAACCATAGAATGTAGTTTCACGTACTTGTGTCTATTTTGTAAATCATTTATAAAACCTGCATGTATTCTCATCCCAAAAATATTAGATTTTAAAAGTGGGACTATAACTCACTTTCACAGATTTTTACTTCGTCGGGAAGTAAGACTTGGCCACTGTTGATTCACGAACCTATAACAATATATACATATATATTAAAGTATGTTCAAAATATATTTACAACACTTTTAATATATTTTGATGTTTTAAGTTTATTAAGTCAGCTGTCCTCGTTAGTAACCTACAACTAGTTGTCCACAGTTAGATGTACAGAAATAAATCGATAAATATTATCTTGAATCAATCCACGACCCAGTGTATACGTAGCTCAGTATTGATCACAACTCAAACTATATATATATTGGAATCAATCTCAACCCTGTATAGCTAACTCCAATATTCACATATAGAGTGTCTATGGTTGTTCCGAAATATATATAGATGTGTCGACATGATAGGTCGAAACATTGTATACGTGTCTATGGTATCTCAAGATTACATAATTTACAATATAAGTTAATTAAGTTATGGATGGAATAGATTTGTTACCAATTTTCATGTAGCTAAAATGAGAAAAATTATCCAATCTTGTTTTACCCATAACTTCTTCATTTTAAATCCGTTTTGAGTGAATCAAATTGCTATGGTTTCATATTGAACTCTATTTTATGAATCTAAATAGAAAAAGTATAGGTTTATAGTCAGAAAAATAAGTTACAAGTCGTTTTTGTAAAGGTAGTCATTTCAGTCGAAAGAACGACGTCTATATGACCATTTTAGAAAACATACTTCCACTTTGAGTTTAACCATAATTTTTGGATATAGTTTCATGTTCATAATAAAAATCATTTTCTCAGAATAACAACTTTTAAATCAAAGTTTATCATAGTTTTTAATTAACTAACCCAAAACAGCCCGCGGTGTTACTACGACGGCGTAAATCCGGTTTTACGGTGTTTTTCGTGTTTCCAGGTTTTAAATCATTAAGTTAGCATATCATATAGATATAGAACATGTGTTTAGTTAATTTTAAAAGTCAAGTTAGAAGGATTAACTTTTGTTTGCGAACAAGTTTAGAATTAAGTAAACTATGTTCTAGTGATTACGAGTTTAAACCTTCGAATAAGATAGTTTTATATATATGAATCGAATGATGTTATGAACATCATTACTACCTCAAGTTTAGTAGGTAAACCTACTGGAAGTGACAAGAAATGATCTAGCTTCAAAGGATCTTGGATGGCTTGAAAGTTCTTGAAGTAGGATCATGACACAAAAACAAGTTCAAGTAAGATTTTTACTCGAATTAAGATAGTTTATAGTTATAGAAATTGAATCAAATTTTGAATATGAATATTACCTTGAATAAGAAAGATAACCTACTGTATATAACAAAGGTTTCTTGATCTTAGATGATTACTTGGAATGGATTAGAAAGCTTGGAAGTAAATTAGTAAACTTGAAGGGATTTTTGAAGTGTTCTTGAAGTGTTCTTCCTATGATGATTATAGCTTGATTCTTGAAGTGATTTTTGATGAAGATGATGATTAACTACTGGAAAAATACGTTCATAATAGTGTGTGTGTGTGTGTTGAGAGAGAATTAGAAAGAGAATTGGAAGTGAAAAGGAGTGAATGATGAGTGGTAATTGGTGAGTGGTGAGTGGGGTTAAAAGGAGTTCTAGTTAGTTGACTAGCTCATGGTAGAAGTTAAAATTGATTAGTCATACATGACATAATCAAGAGTGGAATCCCATACTAGTTCCTATTGGTATATACCCATAGTAAGTACGTTTTGAAGCTGTGTATAATACGGGTAAGAATACGACTAGAATTCTTGATGAAAGAAAAGAATGGGAAAGTAACTGTAACCATTTTCGTTAAGTATGAGTGTTTTGATATATGTCTTGAAGTCTTCCAAAAGTATTTTAATACATCTAAATACACTACATGTATATACATTTTAACTGAGTCGTTAAGTCATCGTTAGTCGTTACATGTAAGTGTTGTTTTGAAACCTTTAAGTTAACGATCTCAATTAATGTTGTTAACCCATTGTTTATTATATCTAATGAGATGTTAAATTATTATATTATCATGATATTATGATATATTAATATATCTTAATATGATATATATACATTTAAATGTCGTTACAATGATAATCATTACATATATGTCTCTTTTCGAAATCCTTAAGTTAGTAGTCTTGTTTATATGTATATAACTCATTGTAACGAGACATATATATGTATGTAACTCATATGTATATATCATAAATGTATATACATATAAATGAGTTATATACATATAAACAAGACTACTAACTTAAGGATTTCGAAACGAGACATATATGTAACGATTATCGTTGTAACGACATTTAAATGTATATATATCATATTAAGATATATTAATATATCATAATATCATGATAATATAATAATTTAACATCTCATTAGATATAATAAACAATGGGTTAACAACATTAATTGAGATCGTTAACTTAAAGGTTTCAAAATAACACTTACATGTAACGACTAACGATGACTTAACGACCCAGTTAAAATGTATATACATGTAGTGTATTTAGATGTATTAAAATACTTTTAGAAGACTTCAAGAAATATATCAAAACACTCATACTTAACAAAAATGGTTACAGTTACTTTCCCATTCTTTTCTTTCATCAAGAATTCTAGTCGTATTCTTACCCGTAGTATACACAGCTTCAAAACGTACTTACTATGGGTATATACCAATAGGAACTAGCATGGAATTCCACTCTTGATTATGTCATGTATGACTAATCAATTTTAACTTCTACCATGAGCTAGTCAACTAACTAGAACTCCTTTTAACCCCACTCACCACTCACCAATTACCACTCATCATTCACTCCATTTCACTTCCAATTCTCTTTCTAATTCTCTCTCAACACACCCACACTATTATGAACGTATTTTTCCAGTAGTTAATCATCATCTTCATCAAAAATCACTTCAAGAATCAAGCTATAATCATCATAGGAAGAACACTTCAAGAACACTTCAAAAATCCCTTCTAGTTTACTAATTTACTTCCAAGCTTTCTAATCCATTCCAAGTAATCATCTAAGATCAAGAAATCTTTGTTATATATAGTAGGTTATCTTTCTTATTCAAGGTAATATTCATATTCAAACTTTGATTCAATTTCTATAACTATAAACTATCTTAATTCGAGTAAAAATCTTACTTGAACTTGTTTTTGTGTCATGATCCTACTTCAAGAACTTTCAAGCCATCCAAGATCCTTTGAAGCTAGATCATTTCTTGTCACTTCCAGTAGGTTTACCTACTAAACTTGAGGTAGTAATGATGTTCATAACATCATTCGATTCATATATATAAAACTATCTTATTCGAAGGTTTAAACTCGTAATCACTAGAACATAGTTTAGTTAATTCTAAACTTGTTAGCAAACAAAAGTTAATCCTTCTAACTTGACTTTTAAAATCAACTAAACACATGTTCTATATCTATATGATATGCTAACTTAATGATTCAAAACCTGGAAACACGAAAAACACCGTAAAACCGGATTTACGCCGTCGTAGTAACACAGCAGGCTGTTTTGGGTTAGTTAATTAAAAACTATGATAAACTTGGATTTAAAAGTTGTTATTCTGAGAAAATTATTTTTATTCTGAACATGAAACTATATCCAAAAATTATGGTTAAACTCAAAGTGGAAGTATGTTTTCTAAAATGGTCATCTAGACGTCGTTCTTTCGACTGAAATGACTACCTTTACAAAAACGACTTGTAACTTATTTTTCTGACTATAAACCTATACTTTTTCTGTTTAGATTCATAAAATAGAGTTCAATATGAAACCATAGCAATTTGATTCACTCAAAATGGATTTAAAATGAAGAAGTTATGGGTAAAACAAGATTGGATAATTTTTCTCATTTTAGCTACGTGAAAATTGGTAACAAATCTATTCCAACCATAACTTAATCAACTTGTATTGTATATTATGTAATCTTGAGATACCATAGACACGTATACAATGTTTCGACCTATCATGTCGACACATCTATATATATTTCGGAACAACCATAGACACTCTATATGTGAATGTTGGAGTTAGCTATACAGGGTTGAGGTTGATTCCAAAATATATATAGTTTGAGTTATGATCAATACCGAGATACGTATACACTGGGTCGTGGATTGATTCAAGATAATATTTATCGATTTATTTCTGTACATCTAACTGTGGACAACTAGTTGTAGGTTACTAACGAGGACAGCTGACTTAATAAACTTAAAACATCAAAATATATTAAAAGTGTTGTAAATATATTTTGAACATACTTTGATATATTTGTATATATTGTTATAGGTTCGTGAATCAACCAGTGGCCAAGTCTTACTTCCTGACGAAGTAAAAATCTGTGAAAGTGAGTTATAGTCCCACTTTTCAAATCTAATATTTTTGGGATGAGAATACATGCAGGTTTTATAAATGATTTACAAAATAGACACAAGTACGTGAAACTACATTCTATGGTTGAATTATCGAAATCGAATATGCCCCTTTTTATTAAGTCTGGTAATCTAAGAATTAGGGAATAGACACCCTAATTGACGCGAATCCTAAAGATAGATCTATTGGGCCTAACAAACCCCATCCAAAGTACCGAATGCTTTAGTACTTTGAAATTTATATCATATCCGAAGGGTGTCCCGGAATGATGGGGATATTCTTATATATGCATCTTGTTAATGTCGGTTACCAGGTGTTCACCATATGAATGATTTTTATCTCTATGTATGGGATGTGTATTGAAATATGAAATCTTGTGGTCTATTGTTACGATTTGATATATATAGGTTAAACCTATAACTCACCAACATTTTTGTTGACGTTTAAAGCATGTTTATTCTCAGGTGAATATTAAGAGCTTCCGCTGTTGCATACTAAAATAAGGACAAGATTTGGAGTCCATGTTTGTATGATATTGTGTAAAAACTGCATTCAAGAAACTGATTTCGATGTAACATATTTGTATTGTAAACCATTATGTAATGGTCGTGTGTAAACAGGATATTTTAGATTATCATTATTTGATAATCTACGTAAAGCTTTTTAAACCTTTATTTATGAAATAAAGGTTATGGTTTGTTTTAAAAATGAATGCAGTCTTTGAAAAACGTCTCATATAGAGGTCAAAACCTCGCAACGAAATCAATTAATATGGAACGTTTTTAATCAATAAGAACGGGACATTTCAGTTGGTATCCGAGAATTGGTCTTAGAGAACTAGAATTTTGCATTAGTGTGTCTGATCGAGTTGTTAGGATGCATTAGTGAGTCTGGACTTCGACCGTGTTTACTTGAAAAATGATTGCTTAACAAATTTTGTTGGAAACTATATATTTTTAACATGTGAATATTATGTGATATATTAATCTCTTAACGCGTTTGATATTATGTGATAGATGTCTACCTCTAGAACAAGTCCCATTGACTCACCTAATAATAATGAAGAGTCAAATGTAAATTGGAATGATTCGTGGACTGATTCACAAGTTCCCGAAGAGGAACCGGAAGAAGAATCGGAACCAGAAGAAGAATCGGAACCGGATGAAGAAATAGAACCGGTGGGGGAAATAATAAAACGGTTAAGTAAAGAAAATCCTCAACCAACCGACCAAGATTAATTATGGTCAATGGTGTTTCCGCTAAGGAAGCAAAATATTGGGAGGATTACCAATTCTCCGATGAATCGGATTCCGACGAGAATTCCGATGATGTTATAGAAATTACCCCAACTGAATTTAAAAAGGAAAAAGAAAATAATAAGGGAAAGGGCATAAAAATAGAGAAATCTAATTCCAACCCCGATGAACTTTATATGTATCGTCAACCCACGAAGCCCTTAAGTTGTAACAATGACCCGGGAACCTCTAAACCACCAGGTTTTTCTAAACCGTTGTGGAAAACGACAGCTCGTATTAGGGGAACATCATATATCCCTAGAAACTTGGCAAAACGAACCAAAACCGAAGAAGGTGAAACGAGCGAGTTGGAATAAGATAGTTGTATTCGTGTGGTGTAATATATGTAATATAGTGTGCTTATGCTTTATGATATATGTAAAAATTGCTTGTATTAATAAGTATTTTTTTATGAATCTAACTCTTGTCTATTTTACAGTATAAAAACACAAAATGGATAGACAACCCAATATTTTAAGAGACCTACCCGGAGACATGATTGATGAAATCTTGTCTAGAGTCGGTCAGAATTCTTCGGCACAACTATTTAAGGCGAGATCAGTTTGTAAGACATTCGAAGAACGTTCCAAGAATGCCTTGGTTTATAAAAGGCTTTCATTCGAAAGATGGGGGATATCACATTGGGAAATCCATAAGTTACGATGTGTTTACTTTGATGCATATATTGCGGGGAACCCAAATGCTATTTTACGCAATGGGTTAAGAAATTATTTTGACTCAATATATCCGAATATTGGACTTCGTGATTTAGAAAAAGCGGCTAACATGCAACATAAAGAAGCATGTTATGCTTACAGATTAGTAATGTTCGCTTCTCACCAAAGTGAGAACAAGAACATCGGCCTACAACTATTAAACAAAATGTTCCCACAAGTGACGGAGTCGGTAATTGGGGTAAGAAATGAGGTTTTTAGATTGTTACGGGACTGTTGGACATTATGTAACCCTCGTCCCTTTGACGACGTTAGAACACGCTGTCTTATCAACAGCCAGAACGGTTATGTTCCACAAGACCAAGGATGGGAAGTAGTCCTAGTAAAACCAGAATGCATGACTTGTTTCTGGACGTATGAATTACGTGTCTTTATTGCCTTTGCTGAACGACTTGTGTACTAGCTAGAATTATCTTCACAACTATCTTGTATCGAAGTTATTGTGTGCTATATTTCATGCTTTATGTAAAATAAGCGGTATTGTAAGTTTATAAAATATTGTATAAAAGTTTGAACGCGAAATATTATTATAATCAGTTTTTCATATAGAATTGTAGTAGTTGAATTGTATATTAGCTACTAAGTATGAACTTAACGGGTAGGTACTACCCGAATTTAAACTTATAAAACGCTAATATGAAGAAAAAGCTTTTATAAATGAGTTCATATTATGCTACGAAATACTATTAACTACTCTTAATATTCTGTATGATTAACTTGTTCCATTTGACTATTTTGAAGGAAATGGCACCGACTACTCGACACACCATGAATATGAATGAAGAAGAATTCTGTACTTTTCTAGCTTCAAACATAGCCGCAGTACAGGCTGCGCTACATACCAACAATAACCTTGGATCTAGCAGTACAAGAAATCGTGTAGGATGCACCTACAAAGAATTCACTGCCTGCAAACCTTTAGAATTTGATGGAACCGAAGGACCAATCGGATTGAAACGGTGGTCCGAGAAGGTCGAGTCGGTGTTTGCCATAAGTAAGTGTACTGAAGAGGACAATGTAAAGTACGCTACGCATACCTTCACAGGTTCTGCGTTAACATGGTGGAATACCTATCTAGAGCAAGTGGGACAAGACGATGCGTACGCACTACCGTGGTCAGCATTCAAGCACTTGATGAACGAGAAGTACCGTCCCAAAACCGAGGTCAATAAGCTCAAGACAGAACTTAGAGGGTTACGAACCCAAGGATTTGATATTACCACGTACGAAAGACGATTCACAGAATTGTGCCTATTGTGTCCGGGAGCATTCGAAGATGAGGAAGAGAAGATCGACGCGTTTGTGAAAGGATTACCGGAAAGAATCCAAGAAGATATAAGTTCACACGAGCCCGCCTCCATACAACAGGCATGTAGAATGGCTCACAAACTAGTGAACCAGATTGAAGAAAGAATTAAAGAACAGACTGCTGAAGAGGCCAATGTGAAGCAAGTCAAAAAAAAAGTGGGAGGAAAACGGTGATAAGAATCACCAATACAACAACAACAGCAATTACAACAATAATCGCAACAATTATCCCAACAATCGCAACATCAATCGCAACTACAACAAACGGCCCAACAACAACAACAACAACAACAACAACAACAATAACAGCAACTACAACAATCATCCCAACAACAATAATAACTGCAACAACAACAACAATCAGAAGCAGCTATGCCAAAGGTGTGAAAAGTATCACTCGGGGTTCTTCACCAAATTTTGCAACAAGTGTAAAAGAAATGGTCATAGCGCGGTGAAGTGTGAGGTCTACAGACCAGGGGTTAATAGAACGAAAGGACCAAATGGTGTCGGAACGAGTAATGGCGGAGCAAGTAGTGTCAGAGCAAGTTATGCCAATGTAGTTTGTTATAAATGTGGAAAACCGGGCCACATTATTAGAAATTGCCCGAACCAGGAGAACACGAATGGACAAGGTCGCGGAAGAGTTTTCAATATTAATGCGGCAGAGGCACAGGAAGACCCGGAGCTTGTTACGGGTACATTTCTTATTGACAATAAATCTGCTTACGTTTTATTTGATTTGGGTGTGGATAGAAGCTATATGAGTAGAGATTTTTGTGCTAAATTAAGTTGTCCATTGACGCCTTTGGATAGTAAATTTTTACTCGAATTAGCAAATGGTAAATTAATTTCAGCAGATAATATATGTCGGAATCGAGAAATTAAACTGGTAAGCGAAACATTTAAGATTGACTTGATACCAGTAGAGTTAGGGAGTTTTGATATGATAATCGGTATGGACTGGTTGAAAGAAGTGAAAGCAGAGATCGTTTGTTACAAAAATGCAATTCGCATTATACGAGAAAAAGGAAAACCCTTAATGGTGTACGGAGAAAAGGGCAACACGAAGCTACATCTTATTAGTAATTTGAAGGCACAAAAACTAATAAGAAAAGGTTGCTATGCTGTTCTAGCACACGTCGAGAAAGTACAAACTGAAGAAAAGAGCATCAATGATGTTCCCGTCGCAAAAGAATTTCCCGATGTATTTCCGAAAGAATTACCGGGATTACCCCCACATCGATCCGTTGAATTTCAAATAGATCTTGTACCAGGAGCTGCACCAATAGCTCGTGCTCCTTACAGACTCGCACCCAGCGAGACGAAAGAACTGCAAAGCCAATTACAATAACTTTTAGAGCATGGTTTCATTCGACCAAGCACATCACCGTGGGGAGCTCCTGTTTTGTTTGTCAAGAAGAAAGATGGTACATTCAGGTTGTGTATCGACTACCGAGAGTTGAACAAACTTACCATCAAGAACCGCTACCCACTACCGAGAATCGACGACTTATTTGATCAACTACAAGGCTCGTCTGTTTATTCAAAGATTGACTTACGTTCCGGGTATCATCAAATGCGGGTGAAAGAAGATGATATTCCAAAGACTGCTTTCAGAACACGTTACGGTCATTACGAGTTTATGGTCATGCCATTTAGTTTAACTAATGCACCAGCTGTGTTCATGGACCTTATGAACCGAGTGTGTGGACCATACCTTGACAAGTTTGTCATTGTTTTCATTGATGACATACTTATTTACTCAAAGAATGACCAAGAACACGGTGAACATTTGAGAAAGGTGTTAGAAGTATTGAGGAAGGAAGAATTGTACACTAAATTTTCAAAGTGTGCATTTTGGTTGGAAGAAGTTCAATTCCTCTGTCACATAGTGAACAAAAAAGGTATTAAGGTGGATCCGGCAAAGATAGAAACTGTTGAAAAGTGGGAAACCCCGAAAACTCCGAAACATATACGCCAGTTTTTTGGACTAGCTGGTTACTACAGAAGGTTCATCCAAGACTCTTAAGGTAGTAATGATGTTCATAACATCATTCGATTCATACATATAAAGCTATCTTATTCGAAGGTTTAAACTTGTAATCACTAGAACATAGTTTAGTTAATTCTAAACTTGTTCGCAAATAAAAGTTAATCCTTCTAACTTGACTTTTAAAATCAACTAAACACATGTTCTATATCTATATGATATGCTAACTTAATGATTTAAAACCTGGAAACACGAAAAACACCGTAAAACCGGATTTACGTCGTCGTAGTTACACTGCGGGCTGTTTTGGGTTAGTTAATTAAAAACTATGATAAACTTTGATTTAAAAGTTGTTATTCTGAGAAAATGATTTTTATTATGAACATGAGACTATATCCAAAAATTATGGTTAAACTCAAAGTGGAAGTATGTTTTCTAAAATGGTCATCTAGACGTCGTTCTTTCGACTGAAATGACTACCTTTACAAAAACGACTTGTAATTTGTTTTTCCGACTATAAACCTATACATTTTCTGTTTAGATTCATAAAATAGAGTTCAATATGAAACCATAGCAATTTGATTCACTCAAAACGGATTTAAAATGAAGAAGTTATGGGTAAAACAAGATTGGATAATTTTTCTCATTTTAGCTACGTGAAAATTGGTAACAAATCTATTCCAACCATAACTTAATCAACTTGTATTGTATATTATATAATCTTGAGATACCATAGACACGTATACAATGTTTCGACCTATCATGTCGACACATCTATATATATTTCGGAACAACCATAGACACTCTATATGTGAATGTTGGAGTTAGCTATACAGGGTTGAGGTTGATTCCAAAATATATATAGTTTGAGTTGTGATCAATACTGAGATACGTATACACTGGGTCGTGGATTGATTCAAGATAATATTTATCGATTTATTTCTGTACATCTAACTGTGGACAACTAGTTGTAGGTTACTAACGAGGACAACTGACTTAATAAACTTAAAACATCAAAATATATTAAAAGTGTTGTAAATATATTTTGAACATACTTTGATATATATGTATATATTGTTATAGGTTCGTAAATCAACAGTGGCCAAGTCTTACTTCCCGACGAAGTAAAAATCTGCGAAAGTGAGTTATAGTCCCACTTTTAAAATCTAATATTTTTGGGATGAGAATACATGCAGGTTTTATAAATTATTTACAAAATAGACACAAGTATGTGAAACTACATTCTATGGTTGAATTATCGAAATCGAATATGCCCCTTTTTATTAAGTCTGGTAATCTAAGAATTAGGGAACAGACACCCTAATTGACGCGAATCCTAAAGATAGATCTATTGGGCCTAACAAACCCCATCCAAAGTACCGGATACTTTAGTACTTCGAAATTTATATCATATCCGAAGGGTGTCCCGGAATGATGGGGATATTCTTATATATGCATCTTGTTAATGTCGGTTACCAGGTGTTCACCATATGAATGATTTTTACCTCTATGTATGGGATGTGTATTGAAATATGAAATCTTGTGGTCTATTATTATGATTTGATATATATAGGTTAAACCTATAACTCACCAACATTTTTGTTGACGTTTTAAGCATGTTTATTCTCAGGTGATTATTAAGAGCTTCCGCTGTCGCATACTTAAATAAGGACGAGATTTGGAGTCCATGCTTGTATGATATTGTGTAAAAACTGCATTCAAGAAACTTATTTTGTTGTAACATATTTGTATTGTAAACCATTATGTAATGGTCGTGTGTAAACAGGATATTTTAGATTATCATTATTTGATAATCTACGTAAAGCTTTTTAAAACTTTATTGATGAAATAAAGGTTATGGTTTGTTTTAAAATGAATGCAGTCTTTGAAAAACGTCTCATATAGAGGTCAAAACCTCGCAACGAAATCAATTAATATGGAACGTTTTTAATCAATAAGAACGGGACATTTCAGTTGGTATCCGAGCGTTGGTCTTAGAGAACCAGAATTTTGCATTAGTGTGTCTTATCGAGTTTGTTAGGATGCATTAGTGAGTCTGGACTTCGACCGTGTTTACTTGAAAAATGATTGCTTAACAAATTTTGTTGGAAACTATATATTTTTAACATGTGAATATTATGTGATATATTAATCTCTTAACGCGTTTGATATTATGTGATAGATGTCTACCTCGAGAACAAGTCCCATTAACTCACCTAATAATAATGAAGAGTCAAATGTAAATTGGAATGATTCGTGGACTAATTCACAAGTTCCCGAAGAGGAACCGGAAGAAGAGTCGGAACCGGAAGAAGAGTCGGAACCGGAAGAAGAATCGGAACCGGAAGAAGAATCGGAACCGGTGGGGGAAATAATAAAACGGTTAAGTAAAAGAAAATCCTCAACCAACCGACCAAGGTTAATTATGGTCAATGGTGTTTCTGCCAAGGAAGCAAAATATTGGGAGGATTACCAATTCTCCGATGAATCGAATTCCGACGAGAATTCCGATGATGTTATAGAAATTACCCCAACTGAATTTAAAAAGGCAAAAGAAAATATTAAGGGAAAGGGCATAAAAATAGAGAAATCTAATTCTAACCCCGATGAACTTTATATGTATCGTCAACCCCCGAAGTCCTTAAGTTGTAACAATGACCCGGGAACCTCTAAACCACCAGGTTTTTCTAAACCAATGTGGAAAACGACGGCTCGTATTAGGGGAACATCATATATCCCTAGAAACTTGGCAAAACGAACCAAAACCGAAGAAGAAGAAACAAGCGAGTCGGAATAAGATAGTTGTATTCGTGTGGTGTAATATATGTAATATAGTATGCTTATGCTTTATGATATATGTAAAAATTTCTTGTATTAATAAGTATTTTTTTTTTTATGAATCTAACTCTTGTCTATTTTACAGTATAAAAACATAAAATGGATAGACAACCCAATATTTTAAGAGACCTACCCGGAGACATGATTGATGAAATCTTGTCTAGAGTCGATCAGAATTCTTCGGCACAACTATTTAAGGCGAGATCAGCTTGTAAGACATTCGAAGAACGTTCCAAGAATGCCTTGGTTTATAAAAGGCTTTCGTTCGAAAGATGGGGGATATCACATTGTAAAATCCATAAGTTACGATGTGTTTACTTTGACGCATATATTGCGGGGAACCCAAATGCTATTTTAAGCAATGGGTTAAGAAATTATTTTGACTCAATATATCCGAATATTGGACTTCGTGATTTAGAAAAAGCGGCTAACATGCAACATAAAGAAGCATGTTATGCTTACGGATTAGTAATGTTCGCTTCTCACTAAAGTGAGAACAAGAACATCGGCCTACAACTATTAAACAAAACGTTCCCACAAGTGACGGAGTCGGTAATTGGGGTAAGAAATGAGGTTTTTAGATTGTTACGGGAATGTTGGACATTACGTAACCCTCGTCCCTTTGACGACGTTACAACACGCTGTCTTATCAACGGCCATAACGGTTATGTTCCACAACACCAAGGATGGGAAGTAATCCTAGTAAAACCAGAATGCATGACTTGTTTCTGGACGTATGAATTACGTGTCTTTATTGCCTTTGCTGAACTACTTGTGTACTAGCTAGAATTATCTTCACAACCATCTTGTATCAAATTTATTGTGTGCTATATTTCATGCTATATGTAAAATAAGCGGTATTGTAAGTTTGTAAAATATTGTGTAAAAGTTTGAACGCGAAATATTATTATAATCAGTTTTTCATATAGAATTGTAGTAGTTGAATTGTATATTAGCTACTAAGTATGAACTTAACGGGTAGGTACTACCCGAATTTAAACTTATAAAATGCTAATATGAAGAAAAACCTTTTATAAATGAGTTCATATTATGCTACGAAATACTATTAACTACTCTTAATATTCTGTATGATTAACTTGTTCCATTTGACTATTTTGAAGGAAATGGCACCGACTACTCGACACACCGTGAATATGAATGAAGAGGATTTCCGTACTTTTCTAGCTTCAAACATAGCCGCAGTACAGGCTGCGCTACATACCAATAATAACTTGGATCTAGCAGTACAGGAAATCGTGTAGGATGCACCTACAAAGAATTCACTGCCTGCAAACCTTTGGAATTTGATGGAACCGAAGAACCGATCGGATTGAAACGGTGGACCGAGAAGGTCGAATCGGTGTTTGCCATAAGTAAGTGTACTGAAGAGGACAAAGTGAAGTACGCTACGCATACCTTCACAGGTTCTGCGTTAACATGGTGGAATACCTATCTAGAGCAAGTGGGACAAGACGATGCGTACGCACTACCGTGGTCAGCATTCAAGCACTTGATGAACGAGAAGTACCGTCCCAGAACCGAGGTCAATAAGCTCAAGACAGAACTTAGAGAGTTACGAACCCAAGGATTTGATATTACCACGTATGAAAGACGATTCACAGAATTGTGCCTATTGTGTCCGGGAGCGTTCGAAGATGAGGAAGAGAAGATCGACGCGTTTGTGAAAGGATTACCGGAAAGAATCCAAGAAGATATAAGTTCACACGAGCCCACCTCCATACAACAGGCATGTAGAATGGCTCACAAACTAGTGAACCAGATTGAAGAAAGAATTAAAGAACAGACTGCTGAAGAGGCCAATGTGAAGCAAGTCAAAAGAAAGTGAGAGGAAAACGGTGATAAGAATCACCAATATAACAACAACAGCAATTACAACAATAATCGCAACAATTATCCCAACAATCGCAACATCAATCGCAACTACAACAAACGGCCCAACAACAACAACAACAACAGAAACTACAACAATCATCCTAATAACAATAATAACCGCAACAACAACAATAATCAGAAGCAGCTATGCCAAAGGTGTGAAAAGTATCAATCGGGGTTCTGCACCAAATTTTGCAATAACTGTAAAAGAAATGGTCATAGCGCGGCGAAGTGTGAGGTCTACGGACCAGTGGTTAATATAACGAAAGGAACAAATGCTGTCGGAACGAGTAATGGTGGAGCAAGTAGTGTCGGAGCAAGTTATGCCAATGTAGTTTGTTATAAATGTGGAAAACCGGGCCACATTATTAGAAATTGCCCGAACCAGGAGAACACGAATGGACAAGGCCGCGGAAGAGTTTTCAATATTAATGCGGCAGAGGCACAGGAAGACCCGGAGCTTGTTACGGGTATGTTTCTTATTGACAATAAATCTGCTTACGTTTTATTTGATTCGGGTGCGGATAGAAGCTATATGGGTAGAGATTTTTGTGCTAAATTAAGTTGTCCATTGACGCATTTGGATAGTAAATTTTTACTCGAATTAGCAAATGGTAAATTAATTTCAGCAGATAATATATGTCGGAATCGAGAAATTAAACTGGTTAGCGAAACATTTAAGATTGATTTGATACCAGTAGAGTTAGAGAGTTTTGATGTGATAATCGGTATGGACTGGTTGAAAGAAGTGAAAGCAGAGATCGTTTGTTAAAAAAATGCAATTCGCATTATACGAGAAAAAGGAAAACCCTTAATGGTGTACGGAGAAAAGGGCAACACGAAGCTACATCTTATTAGTAATTTGAAGGCACAAAAACTAATAAGAAAAGGTTGCTATGCTGTTCTAGCACACGTCGAGAAAGTACAAACTGAAGAAAAGAGCATCAATGATGTTCCCATTGCAAAAGAATTTACCGATGTATTTTCGAAAGAATTATCGGGATTACCCCCACATCGATCCGTTGAATTTCAAATAGATCTTGTACCAGGAGCTACACCAATAGCTCGTGCTCCTTACAGACTCGCACCCGGCGAGATGAAAGAACTGCAAAGCCAATTATAAGAACTTTTAGAGCGTGGTTTCATTCGACCAAGCACATCACCGTGGGGAGCTCCTATTTTGTTTGTCAAGAAGAAAGATGGTACATTCAGGTTGTGTATCGACTACCGAGAGTTGAACAAACTTACCATCAAGAACCACTACCCACTACCGAGAATCGACGACTTATTTGATCAACTACAAGGCTCGTCTATTTATTCAAAGATTGACTTACGTTCCGGGTATCATCAAATGCGGGTGAAAGAAGATGATATTCCAAAGACTGCTTTCAGAACACGTTACGGTCATTACGAGTTTATGGTCATGCCGTTTGGTTTAACTAATGCACCAGCTGTGTTCATGGGCCTTATGAACCGAGTGTGTGGACCATACCTTGACAAGTTTGTCATTGTTTTCATTGATGACATACTTATTTACTCAAAGAATGACCAAGAACACGGTGAACATTTGAGAAAGGTGTTAGAAGTATTGAGAAAGGAAGAATTGTACGCTAAGTTTTCAAAGTGTGCATTTTGGTTGGAAGAAGTTCAATTCCTCGGTCACTTAGTGAACAAAGAAAGTATTAAGGTGGATCCGGCAAAGATAGAAACTGTTGAAAAGTGGGAAACCTCGAAAACTCTGAAACACATACGCCAGTTTTTAGGACTAGCTGGTTACTACAGAAGGTTCATCCAAGACTTTTCCAGAATAGCAAAACCCTTGACTGCATTAACGCATAAAGGGAAGAAATTTGAATGGAATGATGAATAAGAGAAAGCGTTTCAGTTATTGAAGAAAAAGCTAACTACTGCACCTATATTGTCATTGCCTGAAGGGAATGATGATTTTGTGATTTATTGTGACGCATCAAAGCAAGGTCTCGGTTGTGTATTAATGCAACGAACGAAGGTGATTGCTTATGCGTCTAGACAATTGAAGATTCACGAACAAAATTATACGACGCATGATTTGGAATTAGGCGCGGTTGTTTTTGCATTAAAGACTTAGAGGTACTACTTATATAGGGTCAAAAGTATTATATATACCGACCACAAAAGTCTTCAACACATATTTAATCAGAAACAACTGAATATGAGGCAGCGTAGGTGGATTGAATTGTTGAATGATTACGACTTTGAGATTCGTTACCACCCGGGGAAGGCAAATGTGGTAGCCGATGCCTTGAGCAGGAAGGACAGAGAACCCATTCGAGTAAAATCTATGAATATAATGATTCATAATAACCTTACTACTCAAATAAAGGAGGCGCAACAAGGAGTTTTAAAAGAGGGAAATTTAAAGGATGAAATACCCAAAGGATCGGAGAAGCATCTTAATATTCGGGAAGACGGAACCCGGTATAGGGCTGAAAGGATTTGGGTACCAAAATTTGGAGATATGAGAGAAATGGTACTTAGAGAAGCTCATAAAACCAGATACTCAATACATCCTGGAACGGGGAAGATGTACAAGGATCTCAAGAAACATTTTTGGTGACCGGGTATGAAAGCCGATGTTGCTAAATACGTAGGAGAATGTTTGACGTGTTTTAAGGTCAAAGCTGAGCATCAGAAACCATCAGGTCTACTTCAACAACCCGAAATCCCGGAATGGAAATGGGAAAACATTACCATGGATTTCATCACTAAATTGCCAAGGACTGCAAGTGGTTTTGATACTATTTGGGTAATAGTTGATCGTCTCACCAAATCAGCACACTTCCTTCCAATAAGAGAAGATGACAAGATGGAGAAGTTAGCACGACTGTATTTAAAGGAAGTCATCTCCAGACATGGAATACCAATCTCTATTATCTCTGATAGGGATGGCAGATTTATTTCAAGATTCTTGCAGACATTACAGCAAGCATTAGGAACTCGTCTAGACATGAGTACTGCCTATCATCCACAAACTGATGGGCAGAGTGAAAGGACGATACAAACGCTTGAAGACATGCTACGAGCATGTGTTATTGATTTCGGAAACAGTTGGGATTGACATCTACCGTTAGCATAATTTTCCTACAACAACAGCTACCATTCAAGCATTGAGATGGTGCCATTTGAAGCACTTTATGGTAGAAAGTGCAGGTCTCCGATTTGTTGGAGTGAAGTGGGGGATAGACAGATTACGGGTCCAGAGATTATACAAGAAACTACCGAGAAGATCATCCAAATTCAACAACGGTTGAAAACCGCGCAAGTCGACAAAAGAGCTACGCTGACATTAAAAGAAAAGATATAGAATTTGAAATTGTAGAGATGGTCATGCTTAAAGTTGCACCTTGGAAAGGCGTTGTTCGATTTGGTAAACGAGGAAAATTAAATCCAAGGTATATTGGACCATTCAAGATTATTGATCGTGTCGGACCAGTAGCTTACCGACTTGAGTTACCTCAACAACTCGCGACTGTACATAACACTTTCCTCGTCTCGAATTTGAAGAAATGTTTTGCTAAAGAAGATCTCACTATTCCGTTAGATGAAATCCAAATCAACAAAAAACTCCAATTCATTGAAGAACCCGTCGAAATAATGGATCGTGAGGTTAAAATACTTAAGAAAAACAAGATACCAATTGTTAAGGTTTGATGGAATGCTCGTAGAGGACCTGAGTTCACCTGGGAGTGTGAAGATCAGATGAAGAAGAAATACCCGCATCTATTTCCAGAAGATTCGTCAACACCTTCAACAGCTTAAAATTTCGGGACGAAATTTATTTAACGGGTAGGTACTGTAGTGACCCGAACTTTTCCATGTTTATATATATTAATTGAGATTGATATTTACATGATTAAATGTTTCCAACATGTTAAGCAATCAAACTTGTTAAGACTTGATTAATTGAAATATGTTTCATATAGACAATTGACCACCCAAGTTGACCGGTGATTCACGAACGTTAAAACTTGTAAAAACTATATGATGACATATATATATGGATATATATATATAGTTAAAATGATACTATGATAAGTAAACATATCATTAAGTATATTAACAATGAACTACATATGTAAAAACAAGACTACTAACTTAATGATTTTTAAACGAGACATATATGTAACGATTATCGTTGTAAAGACATTTAATGTATATATATCATATTAAGAGATATTCATACATAATAATATCATGATAATATAATAATTTAAAATCTCATTTGATATTATAAACATTGGGTTAACAACATTTAACAAGATCGTTAACCTAAAGGTTTCAAAACAACACTTACATGTAACGACTAACGATGACTTAACGACTCAGTTAAAATGTATATACATGTAGTGTTTTAATATGTATTTATACACTTTTGAAAGACTTCAATACACTTATCAAAATACTTCTACTTAACAAAAATGCTTACAATTACATCCTCGTTCAGTTTCATCAACAATTCTACTCGTATGCACCCGTATTCGTACTCGTACAATACACAGCTTTTAGATGTATGTACTATTGGTATATACACTCCAATGATCAGCTCTTAGCAGCCCATGTGAGTCACCTAACACATGTGGGAACCATCATTTGGCAACTAGCATGAAATATCTCATAAAATTACAAAAATATGAGTAATCATTCATGACTTATTTACATGAAAACAAAATTACATATCCTTTATATCTAATCCATACACCAACGACCAAAAACACCTACAAACACTTTCATTCTTCAATTTTCTTCATCTAATTGATCTCTCTCAAGTTCTATTTCATGTTCTAAGTGTTCTTCATAAATTCTACAAGTTCTAGTTACATAAAATCAAGAATACTTTCAAGTTTGCTAGCTCACTTCCAATCTTGTAAGGTGATCATCCAACCTCAAGAAATCTTTGTTTCTTACAGTAGGTTATCATTCTAATACAAGGTAATAATCATATTCAAACTTTGGTTCAATTTCTATAACTATAACAATCTTATTTCAAGTGATGATCTTACTTGAACTTGTTTTCGTGTCATGATTCTGCTTCAAGAACTTCGAGCCATCCAAGGATCCGTTGAAGCTAGATCCATTTTTCTCTTTTCCAGTAGGTTTATCCAAGGAACTTAAGGTAGTAATGATGTTCATAACATCATTCGATTCATACATATAAAGCTATCTTATTCGAAGGTTTAAACTTGTAATCACTAGAACATAGTTTAGTTAATTCTAAACTTGTTCGCAAATAAAAGTTAATCCTTCTAAATTGACTTTTAAAATCAACTAAACACATGTTCTATATCTATATTATATGCTAACTTAATGATTTAAAACCTGGAAACACGAAAAACACCGTAAAACTGGATTTACGCCGTCGTAGTAACACCGCGGGCTTTTTTGGGTTAGTTAATTAAAAACTATGATAAACTTTGATTTAAAAGTTGTTATTCTGAGAAAATAATTTTTATTATGAACATGAAACTATATCCAAAAATTATGGGTAAACTCAAAGTGGAAGTATGTTTTCTAAAATGGTCATCTAGACGTCGTTCTTTCGACTGAAATGACTACCTTTACAAAAACGACTTGTAACTTATTTTTCTGACGATAAACCTATACTTTTTCTGTTTAGATTCATAAAATAGAGTTCAATATGAAACCATAGCAATTTGATTCACTCAAAACGGATTTAAAATGAAGAAGTTATGGGTAAAACAAGATTGGATAATTTTTCTCATTTTAGCTACGTGAAAATTGGTAACAAATCTATTCCAACCATAACTTAATCAACTTGTATTGTATATTATGTAATCTTGAGATACCATAGACACGTATACAATGTTTCGACCTATCATGTCGACACATCTATATATATTTCGGAACAACCATAGACACTCTATATGTGAATGTTGGAGTTAGCTATACAGGGTTGAGGTTGATTCCAAAATATATATAGTTTGAGTTGTGATCAATACTGAGATACATATACACTGGGTCATGGATTGATTCAAGATAATATTTATCGATTTATTTCTGTACATCTAACTGTGGACAACTAGTTGTAGGTTACTAACGAGGACAGCTGACTTAATAAACTTAAAACATCAAAATATATTAAAAGTGTTGTAAATATATTTTGAACATACTTTGATATATATGTATATATTGTTATAGGTTCGTGAATCAAATGTGGCCAAGGCTTACTTCCCGACGAAGTAAAAATCTGCGAAAGTGAGTTATAGTCCCACTTTTAAAATCTAATATTTTTGGGATGAGAATACATGCAGGTTTTATAAATGATTTACAAAATAGACACAAGTACGTGAAACTACATTCTATGGTTGAATTATCGAAATCAAATATGCCCCTTTTTATTAAGTCTGGTAATCTAAGAATTAGGGAACAGACACCCTAATTGACGCGAATCCTAAAGATAGATCTATTGGGCCTAACAAACCCCATCCAAAGTACCGGATACTTTAGTACTTTGAAATTTATATCATATCCGAAGGGTGTCCCGGAATGATGGGGATATTCTTATATATGCATCTTGTTAATGTCGGTTACCAGGTGTTCACCATATGAATGATTTTTATCTCTATGTATGGGATGTGTATTGAAATATGAAATCTTGTGGTCTATTATTATGATTTGATATATATAGGTTAAACCTATAACTCACCAACATTATTGTTGACGTTTTAAGCATGTTTATTCTCAGGTGATTATTAAGAGCTTCCGCTGTCGCATACTTAAATAAGGACGAGATTTGGAGTCCATGCTTGTATGATATTGTGTAAAAACTGCATTCAAGAAACTTATTTTGTTGTAACATATTTGTATTGTAAACCATTATGTAATGGTCGTGTGTAAACAGGATATTTTAGATTATCATTATTTGATAATCTACGTAAAGCTTTTTAAAACTTTATTGATGAAATAAAGGTTATGGTTTGTTTTAAAATGAATGCAGTCTTTGAAAAACGTCTCATATAGAGGTCAAAACCTCGCAACGAAATCAATTAATATGGAACGTTTTTAATCAATAAGAACGGGACATTTCAGATAGGGATATTCTTATATATGCATCTTGTTAATGTCGGTTACCAGGTGTTCACCATATGAATGATTTTTATCTCTATGTATGGGATGTGTATTGAAATATGAAATCTTGTGGTCTATTGTTACGATTTGATATATATAGGTTAAACCTATAACTCACCAACATTTTTGTTAACGTTTAAAGCATGTTTATTCTCAGGTGAATATTAAGAGCTTCCGCTGTTGCATACTAAAATAAGGACAAGATTTGGAGTCCATGTTTGTATGATATTGTGTAAAAACTGCATTCAAGAAACTGATTTCGATGTAACATATTTGTATTGTAAACCATTATGTAATGGTCGTGTATAAACAGGATATTTTAGATTATCATTATTTGATAATCTACGTAAAGCTTTTTAAACCTTTATTTATGAAATAAAGGTTATGGTTTGTTTTAAAAATGAATGCAGTCTTTGAAAAACATCTCATATAGAGGTCAAAACCACGCAACGAAATCAATTAATATGGAACGTTTTTAATCAATAAGAACGGAACATTTCAAATACCCCCTATCTATTAATAGTCATAGTCCAATGTCCACAAGTGTCGGTCTTTTGTCCAAACCTTAATTATGGTACAAAATCTAATAACCCCGTCTTAATATTTAGTCTAACATCATGATTACTTTGGCTCAAATAAGCATAATAATAACTTAGTTACGAGACATTAATTTAAAAAGGAAGAACATAGCTTACAGTGGTGATTAATCGCGTAGCGTTACACGGACAGAGTTCCGACTTTAAAACCCGTAAAACATTCTTAAAATAACCTTATTATTATTAACTTTAAAATTAAAATTAAAATTAAAATTAAAATTATAAATATATATATATATATATATATATATATATATATATATATATATATATATATATATATATATATATATATATATATATATATATATATATATATATATATATATATATATATATATATATATATATATATATATATATATATATTTATATATTGAGAGTGAGAGAGATTGATATATTATGTAATTAAAATGTCGAGCAAACTGCCTTTTTATAATACTTGGCCTGCTACAGTAACTCATGCGGTCGCATGAGTTTTTTGCCTTCTGGCCATGCGATCGCATGGCCGTTATTTCCTGGTCACATACTTTTTAGCTTCTAGCTTGTCGACATTTTTATTTAATATATATAATATATATATAATTTTATATAATTATATATATATATATTATATTATATTCATGTGCATAGTTAACTTGTAATTTTTAGTCCGTTGCATCGAGCGTTGAGAGTTGACTCTGGTCCCGGTTCCGGATTTTAGAACGTCCTTGCGTACAATTTAATATCTTGTATTTTACGTTTTGCGGCTCGTACTCTTGTAATTTTGAGACGTTTCTTATTAATAAATTGAACCACTTGAATTATATCTTGTACATTTGAGCTTTTTGGTCATTTGCGTCTTCAAATCGTCGTTTTCTTCTTTTGTCTTCGCACTTATTTATTTAAACGAATATTACATCAAAATAGAACAATTGCAACTAAAAGCTTTACATATTGGAAGGATATTGTGCCTAAATATATGTTCATTTGGAGCACTATCAGTTTTATATCGACAATTGACCACCCAAGTTGACCGGTGATTCACGAACGTTAAAACTTGTAAAAACTATATGATTACATATATATGGTTATATATATAGTTAACATGATATTATGATAAGTATGTATCTCGTTAGGTATTTTAACAATGAGTTATATACATAAAAATGAGACTATTTAATTAAGAAACTCGAGAACGATATATATAACGATTATTGTTATAACAACATCTTACTAAATACATTTGAATTCATATTAATACATTGTTACACTATGTTTAATCATGATAAATGATAATTAAACATGTCATTAAGTGTATTAACAATGAACTACATATGTAAAAACAAGACTACTAACTTAATGATTTCGAAACGAGACATATATGTAACGATTATCGTTGTAACAATATTTGACTGTATATATATCATACTAAGATATACTAATATATCATAATATCATGATAATTTAATAATTTAACATCTATTTAGATATAATAAACAATGGGTTAACAATATTTAACAAGATCGTTAACCTAAAGGTTTCAAAACAACACTTACATGTAACGACTAACGATGACTTAACGACTCAATTAAAATGTATATACATGTAGTGTTTTAATATGTATTCTTACACTTTTGAAAGACTTCAAAACACTTATCAAAGTACTTCTACTTAACAAAAATGCTTACAATTAAATCCTCGTTCATTTTCATCAACAATTCTACTCGTTTGCACCCATATTCGTACTCGTACAATACACAGCTTCTGAATGTATTTACTATTGGTATATACACTCCAATGATCAGCTCTTAGAAGCCCTTGTGAGTCACCTAACACATGTGGAAACCATCATTTAACATCTAGCAAGAAATATCTAACAAAACAACAAACTAATGGAGCCTATATTGACTCCTACATTCACGTGAATGAGGAACCACAAACACACTTTCATTTTCAATTTTCATGCATCAAACTACTCTCTCTCAAGTGTTCTTCCATTGTTCTAAGTGTTCTTAATCATCTTCAACAAAATTTAGCTCAATCTAGTTCATAAATCCATACATAAACCAAGTTATAAAACAACTACTCAAGAACACACCAACAACACTTCCAAGTTTGCTAGCTTACTTCCAATCTTGCAAATCCACTTTGAGTGCTCATCCAACCTCAAGAAATCTTTCTTATTTATAGTAAGATATCTTTCTAATACAAGGTAATACTCATATTCAAACTTTGATTCAATTTCTATAACTCTAACAATCTTATTTCGAGTGAAAATCTTACTTGAACTTGTTTTCGTGTCATGATTCTACTACAAGAACTTTCAAGCCATCCAAGGATCCTTTAAAGCTAGATCTATTTTTCTCATTTCCAGTAGGTTTATCCACAAAACCTAGGTAGTAATGATGTTCATAACATCATTCGATTCATATATATAAAACTACCTTATTCGAAGGTTTAAACTTGTAATCACTAGAATATAGTTTAGTTAATTTTAAACTTGTGCACAAATAAAAGTTAATCCTTCTAACTTGAATTTTAAAATCAACTAAACACATGTTCTATATCTATATTATATGCCAACTTAATGATTTAAAACCTGAAAACACGAAAAACACCGTAAAACCGGATATACGCCGTCGTAGTAACACCGCGGGCTGTTTTGGGTTAGTTAATTAAAAACTATGATAAACTTTGATTTAAAAGTTGTTCTTCTTGGAAAATGATTTTTCTTATGAACATGAAACTATATCCAAAAATCATGGTTAAACTCAGGGTGGAAGTATGTTTTCCAAAATGGTCATCTAGACGTCGTTCTTTCGACTGAAATGATTACCTTTACAAAAATGACTTGTAATCTGTATTTCTGACCTTAAACTTATACTTTTTCTATTTAGATTCATAAACTTAAGTTCAATATGAAACCATAGGAACTTGAATCACTCAAAACGGATTTAAAACGAAGAAGTTATGGGTAAAACAAGATTGGCTATTTTTGCTTGTTGTAGCTACGTGAAAATTAGTAACTAATCTATATTAATCATATCGTAGCTAACTTATATTGTATTATACATGTATTCTAATATACTATGTAATATTGGGATACCATAGACATGTATGCAAATGTTTTGACATATCATATCGACCCATGTATATATATTATTTGGAACAACCATAGACACTATATGCAGTAATATTTGAGTTAGCTATACAGGGTTGATGTTGATTCCAAAAATATATATACTATGAGTTGTGATCTAGCCTGAGATGTGTATACACTGGGTCATGGATTGATTCAAGATATATATATATATATACATATATGTATATACATATATATATATATATATATATATATATATATATATATATATATATATATATATATATATATATATATCAATTTTTTTCTATACATCTAACTGTGGACAACTAGTTGTAGGTTACTAACGAGGACAACTGACTTAATAAACTTAAAACATTAAAACGTATTAAAAATGTCGTAATTATATTTTGAACATACTTTGATATATATGTATATGACAACCCGGAAATTTCCGACTAAATTTAAACCTAACTTTTATATGATTCTGACGATTCACGAACAATTTTATGTGTATATATATATATATATATATATATATATATATATATATATATTAAAAACGTTACGTGTTATAATAATTTCTATTATTTAAATGATTTTAAAATAAAATTTAAAATATAATTGATTTTGAAAAACTAAATATTAAATAAATATTTCAAATATATATTTCGAAATGAATATATATATATATATATATATATATATATATATATATATATATATATATATATATATATATATATATATATATATATATATATATATATATATATATTTCAATGTAATGAATTAGTAAAAAGAAAATAATACTTATCATGTTGTAAATGTAATAATAATAATAATAATAATAATAATAATAATAATAATAATAATAATAATAATAATAATAATAATAATAATAATAATAATAATAATGAGACTAAAAAGAATCCTAAACAAATACATCCTTATGTTGACTAAAAATAAATAAAAATTAAAAAAAAAGGAAAGTATAAACTAATACATCCTTATGTTGACTAAAAATAAAATTATAAACTGGTATACATATAGTCAATTTTGGTACATAAAGTATGTATTTTTATATTGAAATTTTAGACTATAAATACTCATGAATGCAAGCATTAAACTTACACCATTTCTCACACTTACAACATTTCTCACACTTACAAAATATTTCTTTCTTACTCTCCATTATCATCTTTGTTCTTACACTTCATTATTAGTATTCTTAATAAAGAATCAAACCACTAAAATTAGTTATAAGCCTACTGAATTATAACATAATCAAACCACTAAAGGTGGTTATAAGCCTACTGAATTATAACATAATCAAATCACTAAAGGTAGTTATAAGCCTACTAAATTATAACATATTATTATTTATACATAAAATACTACGACGAAGTCATGAGCGGGTCATTTCAAAATGGGTTTTATGAGCGGGATAGAGCTAAGGAAAGTATGGGTTATAGCTATGGAGGTTATGGGTATTGTTCGTGAGGTCAACCTAGCATTTGTAATGTCCGTTACATCTGCGTACTTTTTCCTGCAATCTTAAGTCACAATATTGATACGCTGAGATCCCGGTCACTTATTTCCATTCATTTCATTCCTTTCAAGGAATACTTCAACTGCTATTTAATGTAAGTTTTCATAGTTCCCTTTTTATCTATATTTTTGGGCTGAGAATACATGCGCTACTTTTATAACTGTTTTTATGAAATGAATACAAATACTAAAACTAATTTTTTTTGAGTTTATTTGATTCCCTTTTACTCTTTACATTTTTGGGCTGAGAATATATGCACAACTTTTATAACTGTTTTACACGCTAGACACAAGTACCAACTTTAAACTTTGCTATACCCGGCTATGTCCGACTAAATCCCTAACCAACAAGTATAAACACAACTTGTATTTGGGGCAAACTATGAACAACTTTTGGATCTACGTGATCTACTAATTGGTCCCTGCGAAACCAAGCTTATGAATAACTTTTGGATCTGTGTGATCTACTAATTGGTCCATGTGAGACCAAGCTTATGAACAACTTTTGAATCTGCGTGATCTACTAATTGGTCCATGCAAGACCAAGCTTATAAACAACTTTTGGATCTGCATGATCTACTAATTGTTCCCTGCGAGACCAAGCTTATAAATAACTTTTGGATCTGCATGATCTACTAATTGGTCCCTGCGAGACCAAGCTTATGAACAACTTTTGGATCTACGTGATATACTAATTGGTCCCTGCGAGACCAAGCTTATGAACAACTTTTGGATCTATGTGATCTACTATTTGGTCCCTGCGAGACCAAGCTTATGAATAACTTTTGGATCTGCGTGATCTACTAATTGGTCCATGTGAGACCAAGCTTATGAACAACTTTTAGATCTGCGTGATCTACTAATTGGTCCATGCGAGACCAAGCTTATAAACAACTTTTGGATCTGCATGATCTACTAATTGGTCCCTGCGAGACCAAGCTTATAAAAAACTTTTGGATCTGCATGATCTACTAATGGGTCCCTGCGAGACCAAGCTTATGAACAACTTTTGGATCTACGTGATCTACTAATTGATCCCTACGAGATCAAGCTTATAAACAACTTTTGGATCTACATGATCTACTAATTGGTCCATGTGAGACCAAGCTTATGAATAACTTTTAGATCTGTGGGATCTACTTTTTGGTCCCTGCGAGACCAACTTTATGAACAACTTTTGGATCTGCGAGATCTACTAATTGGTCCCTGCGAGACCAAGCTTATGAACTAAAATCTTGTGGTCTAACACTATTACTGAAATCAATATTTATGACAAGCCTATGAACTCACTCAACCTAGTGTTGACTTTTTAAGCATGTTTATTCTCAGGTACTTAAGTATTGCTTCCGCTGTGTATTTGCTAATTGAAAGCAACATTTTAACGAGTCATTCATGGATAATTTGAAGGACTTGCATTTGCTAAACTGATGATAATTGCTTACTATGCTTGGAGTCTTCATCACATATCATATCAACTAAAGATATTTAATGCATTGTTCATTAAATACAATGTAATCTATTTATCTTCCGCTGCAAAACTCAATAAAACGTCTCATATATAGTCGTTCTCATTTATACATCTGCAATTTGATATATTTAGTGACGTTATTCTTCCAGGCCCTATCTGGAGGACGTCACAGATTGGTATCAGAGCAGGTTGTTGTGGAGAACCAGGATTACATTTTATGTGTGCCTTATACAATTAGGTACCTTAGCAATGTAGGACTACAACTTTCCTTTACCATAGTGCCTTTAATTATTGCCTTTAACTGTTAAATGCTACACTATACTTTAGAAACTTTACTTATCTTAGAATGCAAAGCCAATCTAAGAACTTTCCTAAGTATTATCCAATTACGCCACCCCATTTAAATGCGATACCAAGATTTCAGAAATTCTTGACATTCCTATGTCATCTATCATGGTTTTGTGTATTACATATGTATTACATGAAACATTATCCATGATTTTTGAAAATCCTATAATTGTTACTATTCATACTCAAACGTATATAACTCCCTGTTATATCACGTACCTATATGCCTTATGCCTATATGCATTGGTTTGCGAACCGAAAAATGTCATTGGGTTATCACAGTATACGAATTGAAAGTCTTTAATCGAAAAATTATTAGATTACATACTTATCATTTTATGATCTCGACACGTCATACTGCCATTATTGGAGTATAGACACATCATATCTTATTATATCTTATTATATCTATCTCAATAGACTTTGTCTAACACTTTTCCTAAATTTCCTCTGTAAATTACGGAAATCTTTTTGCTATATATACGTATTCAAGGAGATGAATATATCAATAAGTATCCAACACTTATTTCATATCAAACCCTACTCCAAACACATAATATTGATTCTTCGAACTCCTCGAGCTCCAATGGCAGCGTAACCGGAACAAACGAACCAATCAACCATCATCTATTCTGGATGAATTGGGGATGGGTTCGTAGTCGACTTAATCAATCGAGAAGTGAAGAAGGTGATCCTTTTCACCCACTACATTGCCCTATTGGCGAAGAAACTGAAGCACTTACCGACGAACCCGTTCGGAACACTATTTTCACCCTCATTTTCAGGATATCCCGTGACGAATATATAATATCTAGAATTCTAGATCTTATTCATCCGCTAGTCCGAACCGCCAATCATCCCGTAGTAAGAGAAGAAGTCAACGAGCTTCGCGCTCGAGTGGTGGCTCTGGAGAATATGGTGCAATATCTACAAGCATCAGCAACACCAGCAGCATAACCAGCAGTATCATCAGTACCATTAACATCACCGACACCGCAAGCACTGTAAGCACCATCAGCATCACCACCAACAGCAACAGTATCAACAACGACATCCGCATCCCACGTCTCAACATCACACTCAGTACCTCGAATATCAACATCATACGCACAAAGATACCAAGGAATATTAGTAATAATGAGTTAAGATGTATTGACTCATTCTTCCTGAAGAATTATGTATGTATACTTATATATATATATATATATATATATATATATATATATATATATATATATGGTTTGGAATAATAATAAATCTTTCCGTACTAAGCTATTACGTGTGAATCTTAACTAGTAGATACTACTTGGTTAATTCATATCACTAATATGCTATGATGTACATCCTTCGTTAATGACTTAACAATCGTTAATCACTGCTTCAGCACAATAAACTCCATTTCATAATAAATCAAGTGTATTATTCAAATACATGTTTGATTTTACACATCTGTTTTCGATGTACTCGAAACTTTCTAGAAAACATCATTCATGCCTTGTGAATTTCACAAGAATTTCACGCGCATCAACATCATATACCGAGCTATATCAATAACAACAAATGATGAAGTATTGATTCATAACTTCACTAGCGAAATATTTCGCGACAATTATGAAATCTCTAAGGTTTTGGAGATTATTTATTCTCGTTTCAACCGCAAATCAAATGAGTTTAATATTATATTAACTCATTAAATCTATATTATATCTGAAGAATACATATATGAACGTATATCTTCTCTTTTGTACAAACTGTTAATTGTGAAAATATTTTAACGGGTAGGTAAGACCCGAGAAATATTTATATCTCACATTAATATGTTACATTGTACATTCTTTAATTCTGATTCAGTAGTCAGTAAATATACTACTTACAAGCACAAGATATATGTATCCGTTCACTAAAGAACAACCATTTTCAATTACATATTCTGATTTTGATATATCAGAATCCAAGTAAAGCTTTAGCAGGTGTTATCTTCCTAAAGATCACTACATTCATGAATTATATTCATTCGTATTCTATGATGAATTATCACATCAAACCACCGAAATTATCATTCTTTACTTTTGAAATCAACAACGCCTATTCGTCAACCATTAGATCCGTTGACGATTACAATCAGCGTTTAATCATCTAAAAATAAAATTTCTTGAAACCATCTCGGATTGATAATCAATGATGATTTACTGAAATGACTTGTATAACATCATCATTTTGAATGATCTCCGCATTAATAATAAAATGCACTTCATCGAAGAACCTGTAGAATTTATGATTCATATGATTTAAATTTTGAAACAAAACAATATTCTATCTGTTGGAATTCACGCAAGGCCCCGAACATACCTGGGAACGTGAAGACAAAATAAAACGTAAATATCCTCGTCTATGTACGAACAACACCGATTGATGGCAACAACTAAATTTCGGGACGAAATTTCTTTTAACGAATAGGTACTATGACAACCCGGAAATTTCAGACTAAATTTAAACCTAACTTTTATATGATTCCGACGATTCACGAACAATTTTATGTATATATATATATAAATAAATATATATATATATATATATATATATATATATATATATATATATATATATATATATATATATATATATATATATATATATATATATATATATATATTAAAAATGTTACGTGTTATAATAATTTCTATTATTTTAACGATTTTAAAATAAACTTTAAAATATAATTTATTTTGAAAAACTAAATATTAAATAAATATTTCAAATATATATTTCAAAATTGAATATATATATATATATATATTTCAATGTAATGAATTAGTAAAAAGAAAATAATACTTATCATGTAATAATAATAATAATAATAATAATAATAATAATAATAATAATAATAATAATAATAATAATAATAATAATAATAATAATAATAATAATAATAATAATAATAATAATAATAATAATAATGAGACTAAAAAGAATCCTAAACAAATACATCCTTATGTTGATTAAAAATAAATAAAAATTAAAAAAAGGAAAGTATAAACTAGTACATCCTTATGTTGACTAAAAATAAAATTATAAACTAGTATACATATAGTCAATTTTGATACATAAAGTATGTATTTTTATATTGAAATTTTAAGCTATAAATACTCATGAATGCAAGCATTAAACTTACACCATTTCTCACACTTACAAAGTGTTTCTTTCTTTCTCTCCATTATCATCTTTGTTCTTACACTTCATTATTAGTATTCTTAATCAAGAATCAAACCACTAAAGGTAGTTATAAGCCTATTCAATTATAACATAATCAAACCACTAAAGGTAGTTATAAGCCTACAGAATTATAACATAATCAAACCACTAAAGGTAGTTATAAGCCTACTGAATTATAACATATTATTATTTATACATAAAATACTACGACGAAGTCATGAGCGGGTCATTTCAAAACGGGTTTTATGAGCGGGATAGAGCTAAGGAAAGTATGGGTTATAGCTATGGAGGTTATGGGTATTGTTCGTGAGGTCAACCTAGCATTTGTAATGTCCGTTACATCTGCGTACTTTTTCCTGCAATATTGAGTCACAATATTGATACGTTGAGATCCCAGTCACTTATTTCCATTCATTTCATTCCTTTCAAGGAATACTTTAACTGATATTTAATGTGAGTTTTCATAGTTCCCTTTTTATCTATATTTTTGGGCTGAGAATACATGCGCTACTTTTATAACTGTTTTTATGAAATGAATACAAATACTAAAACTGATTTTTCGTGAGTTTATTTGATTCCCTTTTACTCTTTACATTTTTGGGGCTGAGAATACATGCACAACTTTTATAACTATTTTACACACTAGACACAAGTACCAACTTTAAACTATGCTATACCCGGCTATGTCCGACTAAATCCCTAACCAACAAGTATAAACACAACTTGTCTTTGGGGGCAAACTATGAACAACTTTTGGATCTACGTGATCTACTAATTGGTCTCTGTGAGACCAAGCTTATGAATAACTTTTGGATCTGCGTGATCTACTAATTGGTCCATCTGAGACCAAGCTTATGAACAACTTTTGGATCTGTGTGATTTACTAATTGGTCCCTGCGAGACCAAGCTTATAAATAACTTTTGGATCTGCATGATCTACTAATTGGCCCCTACGAGACCAAGCTTATAAACAACTTTTGGATCTGCATGATCTACTAATTGGTCCCTGCGAGACCAAGCTTATGGACAAATTTTGGTTCTACGTGATCTACTAATTGGTCCATGCGAGACCAAGCTTATAAACAACTTTTGGATCTACGTGATCTACTAATTGGTCCCTACGAGACCAAGCTTATGAATAACTTTTGGATCGGCGTGATCTACTAATTGGTCCATGTGAGACCAAGCTTATGAACAACTTTTGGATCTGCGTGAACTACTAATTGGTCCATGCGAGACCAAGCTTATAAACAACTTTTGGATCTGCATGATCTACTAATTGGTCCCTGCGAGACCAAGCTTATAAACAACTTTTGGATCTGCATGATCTACTAATTGGTCCCTACGAGACCAAGCTTACGAACAACTTTTGGATATACGTGATCTACTAATTGGTCCCTGCGAGACCAAGCTTATGAACAACTTTTGGATCTACGTGATCTACTAATTGGTCCATGTGAGACCAAACTTATGAATAACTTTTGGATCTGCGTAATCTACTTTTTGGTCCCTGCGAGACCAACTTTATGAATAACTTTTGGATCTCAAGATCTACTAACTGGTCCATGCGAGACCAAGCTTATGAACTAAAATCTTGTGGTCTAACACTATTATTGAAATCATTATTTATGATAAACCTATGAACTCACTCAACCTAGTGTTGACTTTTGAAGCATGTTTATTCTCAGGTACTTAAGTATTGCTTCCGCTGTGTATTTGCTAATTGAAAGCAATATTTCAACGAGTCATTCATGGATTATTTGAAGGACTTGCATTTGCTAAACTGATGATAATTGCTTGCTATGCTTGGAGTCTTCATCACATATCATATCAACTAAAGACATTTAATGCATTGTTCATTAAATACAATGTAATCTATTTATCTTCCACTGCAAAACTCAATAAAACGTCTCATATAGAGTCGTTCTCATTTATACAACTGTAATTTGATATATTTAGTGACGTTATTTATCTAGGCCCTATCTGGAGGACGTCACAATGTACATATTTGTTATAGGTTCGTGAATCGACCAGTGGCCAAGTCTTACTTCCTGACGAAGTAAAAATCTGTGCAAGTGAGTTATAGTCCCACTTTTAAAATCTAATATTTTGGGATGAGAATACATGCAGTTTTATAAATGTTTTACAAAATAGACACAAGTAAATGAAACTACATTCTATGGCTGGATTATTAAACCGAATATGCCCCTTTTTAGTCTGGTAATCTAAGAATTAGGGAACAGACACCCTAATTGACGCGAATCCTAAAGATAGATCTATTGGGCCCAACGAGCCCCATCCAAAGTACCGGATGCTTTAGTACTTCGAATTTATCATGTCCGAAGGGAGTCCCGGAATGATAGGGATATTCTATATGCATCTTGTTAAGGTCGGTTACCAGGTGTTCACCATATGAATGATTTTTATCTCTATGTATGGGATGTATATTGAAATATGAAATCTTGTGGTCTATTATTACGATTTGATAAATATATAGGTTAAACCTATAACTCACCAACATTTTTGTTGACGTTTAAAGCATGTTTATTCTCAGGTGATTATTAAGAGCTTCCGCTGTTGCATGCTAATATATGGACAAGATTTGGTGTCAGCATGCTTGTATAATATTATTTAAAACTGCATTCGAGATTTATTTTGTTGTAACATATTAATATTGTAAACCAATATGTATTGGTAGTGTGTAAGTGTGATATTTTTAGATTAACATTTCTGGATAATCTAGGTGGTGTCCTTTTAACCTTGTCGATAAAATAAAGGTTATGGTTTGGTTTTTTAAAAACTAATGCAGTCTTTGAAAAACGTCTCATATAGAGGTCAAAACCTCGCAACGAAATCAATTAATAAGGAACATTTATAATCAATATGAACGGGACATTTCAGTTGGTATTCGAGCGTTGGTCTTAGAGAACTAGACTTTTGCATTAGTGTGTCTTATCGAGTTTGTTAGGATACTTAGTGAGTCTGGACTTCGATCGTGTTTTCTTTAAAAACGATTGCTTAACACTTTTGTTGGAAACTATATATTATTAACATGTAAATATTATGTGATATATTAACATCTTAATGTGTTTGATATTGTGTGATAGATGTCTACCACTAGTACAAATCCCATCGACTCACCTAATAATAATGAAGAGTCGAATATAATTTGGGAAGATTCACAAATTCCTGAAGAAGAACCGAAAGAGGAGGAACCAGAAGAGGAGGAACTGGAAGAGGAGGAAGAACCGGAAGAAGAAGAGGTTCCGGAGGAAGAAATATTGATACCTACAGTAAATCGTTTAAATAAAAGAAAATCCTCAACCAACGGACCAAAGTTAAAAATGGTCAATGGTGTTTCTGCCGAGGAAGCAAAATATTGGGAAGATTACCAATTTTCCGATGAATCAGATCCCGATGAGGATTCCGATGATGTTATAGAAATTACCTCGACCCAATTTAATATAGCAAAAGAAAATAATAAGGGAAAAGGTGTAAAAATAGAGAAACCTGATTCCAACCCCGATGAACTTTATATGTATCGGCAACATCCGTATCTCCCAAATTGTAACAATAACCCGGGAACCTCTAAACCACCAGATTTTTCTAAACCATTGTGGAAAACAACGGCTCGTATTAGAGGAGCACCATATATCCCTAGAAAATTAGGAAAACGAACCAAGTCCGAAGAAGAAGAAACCAGTTATTCAGATTAGAGGGTTGTAATCATGTTGTGTATTATATGTATTGTAGTGTGCTTGTACTTTTATGTTCTATGTAAAAATTGCTTGTATTGTTTGTTAATTATCTTTTACTAATCTAATCCTTGTCTATTTTACAGTATAAAAACAGAAAATGGACGTTAAGGATATACAACCAAAAATTTTAGAAGACCTACCAGGAGATATGATTGATGAAATCTTGTCTAGAGTCGGGCAAAATTTATCAGCACAATTAGTTACGACAAAATTAATTTGTCAAACGTTTGAAAGACATTCCAGGCATGCCTTAGTATATAAAAGGATTTCCTTTGAAAGACGAAGTTGGGGAGACTTTAAGTTACACCAAGTTTTCTTTAAGGCATTTAGTGCGGGAAACCCAGATGCAATTTTACGCTACGGGTTACGAACCTATTTTGACTCAACATATCCTAACATAGGACTCCGTTCTTTAGAAAGAGCTTCTAACATGCAACATAAAGAAGCATGTTATGCTTACGGGTTAATAATGTTTGCTTCTCATCAAATTGAGAAAAAGAACATTGGATTACAATTTTTAAATAAAACATTCTCACAGGTGACGGACTTAGTAGTTGGGGTAAGAAACAAGGTTTTTAGATTGCTACGAGGCTGTTGGGCATTACGAAACCCTCGTCCTTTTAACAACATTACAACATGCTGCCTAGCCAATGGTCATAGCGGTTACTTTCCACAAGACCAAGGATGGGAAGTCGTTTTAGTAAAACTAGAATGCATGACTAGTTTCTGGAGTTATGAATTACGTGTCTTTATTCCCTTTGCTGAATAACTTGCGTATTAACTAGAATTGCATTTATAGCTGCCGAGAAGCAAAGTTATTATGTGCTATATTTCATCCTATATGTATAATAGCGGTATTGTAAGTTTGTAAAATATTGTATAAAAATTTGAACGTGAAATATTATTATAAACAGTTTTTTCATATATAATTGTAGTAGTTGAATTGTATATTAGCTACTAAGTATGAACTTAACGGGTAGGTACTGTTGGGATTTAACAAGTTTCATAATACTTAAAACCTTTTAAGAATCATTCAAAGCGGAAGCATGTAAATAACCATTTAGTAACTTGTTAATCTTTAACCAATTGAAGTTAAAATCTCAATTAGGATCAAGTTATGAAATATGCTTACAAACTACAAGCAAGTAAAGTGTTTATACCTTCTCCAAGCTAGGTAGTGAGTGATGAAGATGATGATGATGAATGGAGCCTCAAATGGATGAAACCTCAAGTAGATATACCCCAAACTTGTGCACCAACACCCTAGCTTTTGGTTAGGATTTAATGACACTTGAATTAGCTTGTAAAAAATAGAAAATGAACTCTCCTCCCCTTAGGAAAGGTCACAGCTGCAGCAGTTCAAAAATGGGCTGTGCAGATTTTTTTTTTCAAGTATTTGATGTGTATTGCATGTTCCTTTTGCTCTTGGTCCATGCTTCTTGATATATGGAAGTAACCAAGTAAAAGGCAAGTCAAAGTGGCATGCTTACACACTTCCAATGCCACTTACAAGGTTTTTAAATAAAATGGTTTTATTTTATAAAATTAGATTTTATAAAATACATTTTATAAAACTTCCATTTTATTTATTATATACATTTCATTATATAAAACCAATTTATATAAAATGTAACATAAATTAATTAATTATTTAACCTATAAATAATTAAATCCATATTATATAAATTATTTCATAATTTATATATATGTACACATCAAGTAATATTTCAGAAAACCATTTTTCTTAAAGTTCAAGTGTCGCGTATTTAATCAATGATCCAATTGTTAAGATTAAATACGATTAAGGTGTCGGTAAGCTTGTTATTGGGTATGACCCGACTTGGATCATAACATGTTACCCACATTAATTTAATATGTCTCTCGGACATACGAAATACCTTCAATCTCCCACTTGCACGAGAAACATAAGAAATTAATGCAAGCGATGGATACCACCTAACGACCATCCATCACCCCCAACATGTTATGACTTTGTGCCATTCAATAACATCATCCCTTTCGAGTTCCCATCTCGAATATGAATAGGTGAATCTTTCATTATATCCTTTGGTCCTAGATGTCATGTTAAATCCAAGAGACACAGAATGATCACTCTCTTTTAGATTTAACTTTATCAGGCCTTACACATCTGACTCTCAACGAATAAGAGGGACAAATTCCATCTTGACTACATATGTCCTAAATATACACCTTGTATTATACCTGAGCTCTTCCTTGTGAACTACCATATTTCAGAATAGCGAAGGAAAGAATCAAGGCACGATACTCGGTAAATATCCGAACCCAATATGTATCTCAGGTCAGAGGATACAATGATATTCGTCTTTACTCAAGATTACATGTGATCAACCACAAAGGCTCCATTTAGTAAATCTTGAGGGCGGGTCTTCCAATATTTGTATCCCACAAATATCTATGAACCTTGGTTGCAACCTTGCCCCACATTCATCCCGTGAATGTATACCAATCTAAGTTCATAATAGTCTAAACCTCACACTTGTTCCCACAAATGTGATCGGCCACGGAATTTAGAATAATTACTTATTCATGGATAAAATATGCAAAATAGGAACATAACTCAAAATAAATTAATACCATAATTATATTAATGAGTTTGAACAATTTCATTCTGTTACAATACTTAAAACAAATCATGACCAATCACTGGAATATCGAAGCCCTAATGCACAAACATGTCCTGCAAGTTTTGATCCATGTAAGAGCTTCGTGAGAGGATCCGCTATGTTAAGATCTGTGTGAACTTTGCGAATACATATCTTTCCTTTTTCAACTTCATCCCTTATGTAGTTGAATCTCCGCTTAATGTGACGGGTCTTTTGGTGTGCACGAGGTTCCTTGATTTGAGCAATCGCACCCTCGTTGTCACAAAAGATCTCAAGAGGGTCCTGAATGGAAGGGACTACTCCTAAGTCATCGATGAATTTATTCATCCATGCAGCTTCCTGAGCTGCCAATGAGGCGGTAATGTACTCCGACTCTGTAGTGGATAATGCAACAATATCCTGTTTTGAACTCTTCCAAGAGACCGCACCTCCATTTAACGTGAAGACATAACCGGACTGTGACCCAGTAACCTTTTACAGCGAGTTCCTCCTCACCAGACCCATATATTAGAAACATATCCTTAGTCCTCCTAAGGTATTTCAATATACTTTTGACAGCAATCCAATGATTGTTTCCTGGGTTATTCTGGTATCTACTTTTCAGGCTAAGAGCGCATGACACATCCGGTCTAGTACATATCATTGTATACATGATTGACCCAATCGCTGATGCGTACGGGACTTTCTTCATTCTCTTTTGTTCATCTTTCGTGGTAGGACATTGGGATGAACTGAGAAGCGTTCCTCTTTGAATAGGTACCAAACCTTTCTTAGAGTTCTCCATCTTGAACCTTTTCAAGATCTTTTCAATGTATGCACTTTGATTCAAACCTATCAGTTTCTTGGATCTATCCCTGTAGATCCCAATCCCAAAAACGTATTGTGCTTCTCCAAGATCCTTAATGGAGAAGCATTTACTTAGCCAAGTTTTAACACCCTGCATTGCCGAAATATCGTTCCCAAATAATAATATATCATCCACATATAATACAAGGAACATGATAGTGCTCTCATTAGCTTTCTTGTATACAAAAGCTTCATCACCATTTTTAATGAAGCCAAATTTCTTGGCCTCCTCATTAAAATGATGATTCCACATTCTAGATGCTTGTTTCAATCCGTAGATTGACTTTTTTAACTTGCATACCTTTTTAGGATATTTCGGATCAACAAAACCTTCAGGCTGAACCATATAGACATCTTCCTCAAGATGTCCATTTAGGAAAGCGGTCTTGACATCCATTTGCCATATTTCATAATCATAATGAGCAGCAATGGCAAGTAATATCCTAATAGACTTTAGCATTGCCACAGGCGAAACAGTTTCATCATAGTCAAACCCTTGAGTTTGAGTGAAACCTTTTGCTACAAGTCTAGCTTTATATGTATCCAAGTTTCTATGTATGTCGGTTTTCATTTTAAAAAGCCATTTACAATCAACTAGCCTTGAGCCAGTAGGTTGTTCAACAAGTTCCCAAACTTGGTTGTCATACATGGATTGCATCTCAGCGTTCATGGCTTCCTGCCATTTATCCTTATCAATCCTTGATAAAGCATCTTGGTAGTTTGTTGGTTCATCCAAATCAACCACATAGCAACCATCCATGAGAAACCCATATCTCTCAGGAGAATTACTAATCCTACCAGATCTGCGAACATCTTGTGTATTTTGATCATCCATTTGATCACTCTCAACATTTTCATGTTGAGCGCTAGTGTCAACCAATTGTGTATCATCTACTTGATCTTGAACCTCTTCAAGATCTATCTTCCTTTCACTATTTCCTTCCATTAGAAACTTAGTTTCAAGGAATTCAGCCTTTCGAGCAACAAATACATTTTGCTCAGTTGGATCATAGAAATAGTATCCCATATCATCCTTGGGATATCCTATGAAGATACACTTCGTGGATTGAGCATTCATCTTATTAGGGACGTAATGCTTAGGATAAGCTTCACATCCCCATACCTTTAAGTATGATAGAGATGGAGGTTTTCCAAACCACATCTCATGAGGAGTTCGTTCCACTTTCTTGGTTGGGGCCATATTTAGAATACGAGCCACGGAGCATAGACAATAACCCCAAAATGATATAGGAAACGAGGTTCTAGCCATAGTAGATCGAACCATATCCATTAGGGTTCGGTTCCTCCTTTCAGAAACTCCATTAAGTTGGGGTGTTCTAGGAGGAGCGAGTTGCGAGATAATCCCAAAACTTTTAAGATGATCTTGGAAAGCATAGCTTAGGTATTCACCTCCTCTATCGGTACGAAGTACCTTGATTGTCTTATTGATTTGATTTTGTACATCGTTTTGATATTCCTTAAATGCTTCAAAAGTTTCGTCCTTATGTCTTAACAAGTAGACATATCCGAAACGACTAAAGTCATCAATGAAAGTGACGAAGTATCTTTCACCTTTCCTAGTCATGGGCTTAAAGGGTCCACATACATCCAAATGTATTAATCCCAATAAGTCTTTAGCCCTTTCATAGGTCCCTTTGAAAGGTGCTTTAGTCATTTTGCCTTGTAAACAAGATTCACATACATCAAACGAGTCTAGTTCATTTGATTTCAAAAGTCCATTCTTTTGAAGTGTATGCATTCGATTCTTGTTTATGTGACCAAGGTGACAATGCCATAAGTAGGAATCACTCAAATCCCTTTTGAGTTTCTTGGTGTTTGCATGGAACATTGAACTATTGAATGATGTGTCATCATGAACCAATTCATAAATACCATTCAAAGGCGAAGCCTTAAAATAGAACACATTATCTAAATAAACATGGATATCATCATTATTGAAATTAAGATTAAAACCATATTGTTTCAAACGGGATACGGAAATAATGTTTCGTGATAAATCAGGTGCATACAAAACATTTTTCAAAGTAAGCTCCAAACCACTTGGAAGCTTTAACACAAAGTCTCCTTGAGCTTTCACTTGCACCCTTGCTCCATTTCCCATGAAGAGACTTGTTGTTCCCGTATCTTGATTACTTCTTTTGAACCCCTGCAAAGAATTGCAAATATGAGTTCCACATCCTGTGTCTAATACCCATGTATTAGAAGAAGTAATACTAAGCTCAACGTATACCATATATACATTACCTGAGGTCTGCCCTGCATCCCTCTTTTCTTTCAACTCCTTTAGGTAGACCGGGCAGTTGCGTTTCCAGTGACCCATTTCACCGTAACCAAAGCACGGATCTTCCTTAGGGTTAGCTTTACCGACAACCTTTTGTTTCTTGTTATTGTTGGTTGGGGAAACCATCTTCCCCTTTCCCTTACCCTTGCCTTGGTAGGCGGGTCCTTTCCTCTTAGCCGCCTTCGGCTTAGAAGTGCTATTATTTTTGGACCCGCCTTCATTGATCATAAACATGGGTGAAGCCCTTTTACCCATGCTTGCTTCGGCCGTCTTAAGCATGGCATGTAATTCGCCAATGCTCTTATCCCATCCATTCATGTTGTAATTCATTACAAATGTGTCAAACCTCTTTGACACAGAATTAAGGATAAGGTCCGTGGCTAATTCATTAGATACGTTGCAGTTTAGACAGTTCGCTCGATCAATTAGGCTTTTCATCTTAAAGACATAAGATGATACGGATTGGGAGTCGTCCATCCGACATGCATGAAGCGCTCGAACTGTTTCGAAGCGCTCGACACGAGTTTGTTGAAGGAATATCTCCTTCAATTGTATGATCATGTCATATGCACTATGATGCTCAAAATCCTTTTGGAGTTCTGGTATCATAGTCCCAAGCATGAGGCAAGAAACTTGCACCGAATCGGTGCAATATTTCTCCCAATAAGCCATGCCTTCCGTATCATCCTCATCCGGTTGATCGGGAATGGGGTCTTCCAACACATACGCCCTATCCTCTAGTTTGAGGACAATTCTTAGATTGCGAAACCAATCCATGAAGTTTGTATGGTTGAGTTTTTTCTTTTTGATGATTGACCTCAACGATAGGTTGTTAAAGTTGATTGGTGCGTTTGGAATGTTGTTGTTATTGGCGGCCATCTACAAAATTTAACAAAGTTGTTTAAGTATCAATTTTAATTTAACAATAAATACCCTTTAAATCCAATTGATATTTATTAAAATATAGAATCCAACGGTAAACCAAATTTCAGTTAGCTGACCTTTATCCCGTCATTTGATTTAGTTAGGTAGTCATTATATGACAATTGCAATCCTTTTGCAACTTCTAAGTTATGGGATCATGCAATCCTTTTGCATGGTATATTTATCCCATCAATGCCTATTTGTTCCTCATGCTTCGGTGACCCTAAGTTCATGATTCCCAAATCAAGTCATCCTACTTGTGCAAACGTGTAAATTTAACATACAAGTGGTTAGGTGACCTTTACCCACAAGTGTGCGAAATTCACCTTAATCATATTAATTTGCTCATAATAGTTAGGTAACCTTTATCCCATTATGAGTTCCCTAATAATTTTTAAGTGTTACACAAAAGGATGGCATTTAACTTGTTTGCCTTGTAAAAGGGATTTTAAGTTTTCATTATTTCTAGTTTAAGAAAACAATTATACCATACACCAATCATGCATTTAGTGTATGGTTTATTTGAAATCCATTTTTCATGATATGTAATAAAGCCAATTTCATTACATAGATATAAACCATTTTATAAGTGTTTTAATAACCAATTATTATAATCCATTTAGCCATTTTAATTTAACCAATTAAATTATGGTTTGTTCTTTGCATGTTGTTAATAATGTCTAATTTAACCAATTCAATTTTAGTTTTGTTTGTTGTTAACTTGTGTGATTAACTTGTAGCAACCAAACATACAATCTATAATCAAACAACAAAACAACCACACATGCAAAAATAATATGTTCACAATCTATCCTTTTGGTGGACATTTGTTTAGCCGAAAACAAATGTCACCGGTTAATGGGTCATAACACAAAGTAGGAGATTTAACATCTCCTATTAAATCTTGCATCCAAATGCATGTGTTCTTCTTTTGCTCCATCTTTTGCATCTTCATACTCTTTACAAAAAATATATCCTAATACATTTTTCTCTAGAAAATGAAAATACAACCTAATCTATTTTACATACCAAATATAAAATAAATTACATAACCAAATGAATAAATAAATTACATGCCAAAAGAATAATTAATATTACATACCAAATGAATAATTAATCAACCAAACAAACATGCAACCAAACACAAGGTCAAGGCAAGATTGTGAACATCAACATGCAACCAAATATGACCAAAGTGGAAGACCCAAAAAACCCATTTTGGGTCCCCTACAATTCGGCCAAAAATAAACACCCACCCAAAACCCAAAATTTTTGCAATTTACATTCATGCATGTTCATAAAATGCACAATAAAATGGGTTTAAAAGTAAATCTCGAAGCATATTCCATGAACTTTGGCTCTAGATACCATTGTTGGGATTTAACAAGTTTCATAATACTTAAAACCTTTTAAAAATCATTCAAAGCGGAAGCATGTAAATAACCATTTAGTAACTTGTTAATCTTTAACCAATTGAAGTTAAAATCCTAATTAGGATCAAGTTATGAAATATGCTTACAAACTACAAGCAAGTAAAGTTTTTATACCTTCTCCAAGCTAGGTAGTGAGTGATGAAGATGATGATGATGAATGGAGCCTCAAATGGATGAAACCTCAAGTAGATATACCCCAAACTTGTGCACCAACACCCTAGCTTTTGGATAGGATTTAATGACACTTGAATTAGCTTGCAAAAAAAAAAAGAAAATGAACTCTCCTCCCCTGAGGAAAGGTCATGGCTGCAGCAGCTCAAAAATGGGCTGTGTAGAATTTTTTTTTTTTAAGTATTTGATGTGTATTGCATGTTCCTTTTGATCTTGGTCTATGCTTCTTGATATATGGAAGTAACCAAGTAAAAGGCAAGTCAAAGTGGCATGCTTACACACTTCCAATGCCACTTACAAGGTTTTTAAATAAAATGGTTTTATTTTATAAAATTAGATTTTATAAAATACATTTTATAAAACTTCCATTTTATTTATTATATACATTTCATTATATAAAACCAATTTATATAAAATGTAACATAAATTAATTAATTATTTAACCTATAAATAATTAAATCCATATTATATAAATTATTCCATAATTTATATATATGTACACATCAAGTAATATTTCAGAAAATCATTTTTCATAAAGTTCAAGTGTCGCGTATTTAATCAATGATCTAATTGTTAAGATTAAATACGATTAAGGTGTCGGTAAGCTTGTTATTGGGTATGACCCGACTTGGATCATAACATGTTAAGCACATTAATTTAATATGTCTCTCGAGCATACGAAATACCTTCAGGTACTACCCGAATTAAAACTATAAAACGCTAATATGAAGAAAAAGCTTTTATAAATGAGTTCATACTATGCTACAAAATACTATTGACTACTCTTAAAATTCTATATGATTAACTTAATTCTTTTGGGCTATTTTTGAAGGAAATGCCACCGACGACTCGTCAGAATTTGAACATGAGCGAGGAAGACTTCCGTGTTTTCCTTGCAGCAAACATAGCTGCGGTACAGGCTGCGATGTAAAATAACAATAACTCTGGATCTAGCAGTGGAACAAATTCCACAAGAAATCGTGTAGGATGCTCGTACAAAGAATTCACTGCCTGCAAACCTTTAGAATTTTATGGAACCGAAGGACCAATTGGATTGAAACAGTGGACCGAGAAAGTCAAATCAGTGTTTTCCATAAGTAAGTGTACTGAAGAGGACAAAGTTAAGTACGCTACGCATACCTTCACAGGTACTGCGTTAATGTGGTGGAACACCTATCTTGAACAGGTAGGACAAAATGCTGCTTACGCACTACCGTGGTCGGCATTCAAGCAATTGATGAATGAGCAGTACCGTCCTAGAAACGAAGTCAATAAGCTCAAGGTAGAACTTAGAGAGTTACGAACACAAAGGTTTGACATTACCACAAATGAACGACGATTCACAGAGTTGTGTCTATTGTGTCCGGGAGCGTTCGAAGATGAAGAAGAGAAGATTGACGTGTTTGTAAAAGGGTTACCAGTAAGGATTCAAGAAGATGTGAGTTCACACGAGCTCGCTTCCATACAAAAGGCAAGTCGAATGGCTTATAAACTCATAAATCAGATTGAGGGAAGAATTAAAGAGCAGTCGGCCGAAGAAGCCAACACAAAACAACTCAAGAGAAAGTGGGAAGAAACCAGTGACAAGGGTCACCAATACAACAACAACAACAATCAAAACCATAATCACAATAACAATCATAACAACTGCAACAACAATCGCAACCATAACCGCAATCCTAAAAATAACTAAAACAAGCGTCCCAACAACAGTAACAACTACAACAACCGTTTCAACAACAATAACAATCCCAATAACAACCTCAATAAAAACAAACAAAAGAAACAACCATGCTTCAGGTGTGCAGAGTACCATCCGAATGCATTTTGCACAACATTTTGCACCAAGTGTAAGAGAGCTGGTCATGGTACGGTAAAATGTGAGGTTTACGGACCAAAGAACAACAAAAATAAAGAAACAAATAATGTCGGAACAAATAATGCCGACGTATTTTGTTATAAATGTGAAAAACCGGGCCACATTATTAGAAATTGCCCAAACCAAGGGAATACTAATGGGCAAGGCCGCGGAAGATTTTTCAATATTAATGCGGCAGAAGCGCAGGAAGTCCCGGAGCTTGTTACGGGTACGTTTCTTATTGACAATACATCTTCTTATGTTTTATTTGATTCGGGTGCGGATAGAAGCTATATGAGTAGAGATTTTTGTGCTAAATTAAGTTGTCCACTGACGCCTTTGGATAATAAATTTTTACTCGAATTAGTAAACGGTAAATTAATTACAGCAGATAATATATGTTAGAATCGAGAAATTAAGCTGGTTAGTGAAACATTTGGGATTGATTTGACACCAGTAGAGTTAGGAAGTTTTGATGTGATAATTGGTATGGACTGGTTGAAAAAGGTGAGAGCAGAGATCGTATGTTACAAAAATGCAATTCGCATTGTACGGGAAAAAGGAAAATCCTTAATGGTGTACGGAGAAAAGAGCAACGCGAAGCTAAATCTTATTAGTAATTTGAAGGCAAAAAAGCTAATAAGAAAAGGTTGCTATGCTGTTTTAGCACATGTCGAGAAAGTACAAACCGAAGAAAAGAACATCAATGATGTTCCCGTCGCAAAAGAATTTCCCGATGTATTTTCGAAAGAATTACCGAGACTACCTCCACACCGGTCCGTTAAATTTCAAATAGATCTTGTACCAGGAGCTACACCAATAGCTCGTGCTCCATACAGACTCGCACCCAGCGAAATGAAGGAACTCCAAAGCCAATTACAAGAACTTTTAGAGCGTGGTTTTATTCGACCAAGCACATCACCGTGGGGAGCTCCTGTTTTGTTTGTCAAGAAGAAGGATGGTATATTTAGGTTGTGTATCGTCTACCGAGAGTTGAACAAACTTACCATCAAGAACCGCTACCCACTACCGAGAATCGACGACTTATTTGATCAACTACAAGGCTCGTCGATTTATTCGAAGATTGACTTACGTTCATTACGAGTTTATGGTTATGCCGTTTGGGTGAAGGGGGATGATATTCCAAAGACTGCTTTTAGGACGCGTTACGGTCATTACGAGTTTATGGTTATGACGTTTGGGTTGACTAACGCACCAGCTGTGTTCAAGGACCTCATGAACCAAGTGTGTGGACCATACCTTGACAAGTTTGTCATTGTTTTCATCGATGACATACTTATTTACTCAAAGAATGACCAAGAGCACGAAGAACATTTGAGAAAAGTGCTAGAGTTGTTAAGGAGAGAAAAACTGTACGCTAAGTTTTCAAAGTGTGCATTTTGGTTGGAAGAAGTTCAATTCCTTGGTCATATAGTGAACAAAGATGGTATTCAGGTGGATCCAGCAAAGATTGAAACTGTTGAAAAGTAAGAGACCCCGAAAACTCCGAAGCATATACGCCAAATTTTAGGACTAGCTGGTTACTACAGAAGGTTCATCCAAGATTTTTCCAGAATAACAAAACCCTTGACTGCATTAACGCATAAAGGGAGGAAATTTGAATGGAAGGATGAACAAGAGAAAGCGTTTCAATTGTTAAAGAAAAAGTTAACTACGGCACCTATATTGTCATTACCTAAAGGGAATGATGATTTTGTGATATATTGTGACGCCTCAAAGCAAGGTCTCGGTTGTGTATTAATGCAACGAACGAAGGTAATTGCTTATGTGTCTAGACAATTGAAGATTCACGAGCAGAATTATACGACGCGTGATTTGGAATTAGGCGCGGTTGTTTTTGCATTAAAGACTTAGAGGCACTACTTATATGGGGTCAAAAGTATTATATATACCGACCACAAAAGTCTTCAACACATATTTAATCAGAAACAACTGAACTTGAGGCAGTGCAGGTGGATTGAATTGATAAATGATTATGACTTTGAGATTCGTTACCACCCGGGGAAGGCAAATGTGGTAGCCTACGCCTTGAGCAGAAAGGACAGAGAACTCATTTGAGTAAAAGCTATGAACGGGGAAGACGGAACCCGGTATAGGGCTGAAAGAATTTGGGTACCAAAATTTGGAGATATGAGAGAAATGGTACTTAGAGAAGCTCATAAAACCAGATACTCAATACATCCTGGAACGGGGAAGATGTACAAGGATCTTAAGAAACATTTTTGGTGGCCGGGTATAAAAGCTGATGTTGCTAAATATGTAGGAGAATGTTTGACGTGTTCTAAGGTCAAAGCTGAGCATCAGAAACCATCAGGTCTACTTCAACAACCCGAAATCCCGGAATGGAAATGGGAAAACATTACCATGGATTTCATCACTAAATTGCCAAGGACTACAAGTGGTTTTGATACTATTTGGGTAATAGTGGATCGTCTCACCAAATCAGCACACTTCCTGCCAATAAGAGAAGATGACAAGATGGAGAAGTTAGCAAGACTGTATTTGAAGGAAGTCGTCTCCAGAGATGGAATACCAATCTCTATTATCTCTGATAGGGATGGCAGATTTATTTCAAGATTCTGGCAGGCATTTCAGCAAGCATTAGGAACTCGTCTAGACATGAGTACTGCCTATCATCCATAAACTGATGGGCAGAGCGAAAGGACGATACACACACTTGAAGACATGCTACGAGCATGTGTTATTGATTTCGGAAACAGTTGTGATCGACATCTACCGTTAGCAGAATTTTTCTACAACAACAGCTACCATTCAAGCATTGAGATGGCACCGTTTGAAGCACTTTATGGTAGAAAGTGTAGGTCTTCGATTTGTTGGAGTGAAGTGGGGAATAGACAGATTACGGGACCGGAGATAATACAAGAAACTACCGAGAAGATCATTGATAATGCTAAAAAAGAACATATATTTCATAGCATTATCCTTCAAGAAAGTCAAGCTTCTAGTTGAAATTATTCTATTTACAAGTGATATTCGTTTAAATAATAAAAGGTGAAGACAAAAGACAGATTCGACGATTTGAAGATGCAAAGACCAAAAAGCTAAAAAGTACAAAGTACAATCAAAGTGGTTCAAATTATTGATGAGAAACGTCTCAAAATTACAAGAGTACAAGACGCAAAACGCAAAGTACAAGATATTAAATTGTACGTAAGGACGTTCGAAATTCCGGAACCGGGACCAGGGTCAACTCTCAACGGTCGACGCAATGGACTAAAAATTACAAGTCAACTATGTACATAAATATAATATAATATATAAATAATTCTTAAAATTATATATATATTATATTATATATATAAATCGTCGGCAAATAAACAAACAAAAGCATGTGAGCTGTAAAAAGTCACCATGCGATCGCAGGTCCTATAAATTTCGCAGTTTTGGTCAAATTTCATACATCTTTTTCTCTTCTCTATCTCTTAACGTAATATATATATATATATATATATATATATATATATATATATATATATATATATATATATATATATATATATATATATATATATATATATATTATAAATTTAATTTTAATTTTAATTTTAATAATAAGGGTATGTTAGTGAATGTTGTAAGGGTGTAAGTCGAAATTCTGTCCGTGTAACGCTACACTATTATTAATCATTGTAAGTTATGTTCAACCTTTTTAAATTAATGTCTCGTAGCTAAGTTATTATTATGCTTATTTAAATTGAAGTAATCATGGTGTTGGGTTAAATATTAAAGACGGGGTAATTGGGCTTTGTACCATAATTGAGGTTTGGACAAAAGAACGACACTTGTGGAAATTAGACTATGGGCTATTAATGGGCTTTATATTTGTTTAATTAAATGATAGTTTGTTAATTTAATATAAAGATTTACAATTGGATGTACCTATAAATAACCATATACGCTCGATCGGACACGATGGGCGGGATATTTATAAGTACTAATAATCGTTCATTTAACCAGACACGGGAATGGATTAATAGTCAATGGACTTATTAAAACAGGGGTGAATTACATACAAGGAAAATTGGTGTAATTATAGTTTAAGTCCCCAATTAGTTGGAATATTTGACTTCGAATATAAGAATAATTTGACGAGGACACTCGCACTTTATATTTATGACTGATGGACTGTTATGGACAAAAACCAGATGGACATATTGAATAATCCAGGACAAAGGACAATTAACCCATGGTCATAAACTAAAATCAACACGTCAAACATCATGATTACGGAAGTCTAAATAAGCATAATTCCTTTATTTCGTATTTAATTGCACCTTTAATTATCGCACTTTAATTTATTGTCATTTTAATTATCGTACTTTTTAATTATCGCAATTTTATTTATCGTCATTTTATTTATCGCACTTTTATTTATCGCAATTTCATTATCGTTATTTACTTTACGCTTTAAATTAAGTTATATTTATTTTTAATATTTTACATAAGGTTTTAACTGCGACTAAAGTTTTAAAATCGACAAACCGGTCATTAAACGGTAAAAACCCCCTTTTATAATAATAATACTACTTATATTTATTTATATTTATACAAATATAGTTTTTAAAAAAATATAGCGTTAAACTTGGCTAGCTCCCTGTGAAACGAACCGGACTTACTAAAAACTACACTACTGTACGATTAGGTACATTGCCTATAAGTGTTGTAGCAAGGTTTAGGTATATTCACTCTATAAATAAATAAATAACTTGTGTAAAATTGTATCGTATTTAATAGTTTTTTGTAGTAAAAATATAACTATTTCGTATACACCTTTACACACATCAAGTATTTTTGGCGCCGCTGCCTGGAAAATGCTTAAATGCCGAAAGCGAAACGCTATATAAAAAAAAGTTCTTTTATTAAGTTTTAATTTATTTGTGTAAAAATACATTTTAAAAATACAAAAATATAAAAAGAAAAATAAAAAAATATATATATGTATATTTTTAAGAGTTTGTTAAATATATATATAAAATTATAAAATTTCTTTATTTTTATTTTAGTTTTTAAAATGTAAGTTTTTATTTGTTTATATAAATATTTTATAAAAATAGAAAAAAAATTTAAAATTGTATTCGGGCTACACTGTAGCAGCCCAATTTATGAGCTGAATATTTTGGTAATGCGATCGCATGAACCCGAAGGCTAAAACTTATGCGACCGCATGAGAAGTTCTGACACGCACATCTGAACCTGGTACAGCAATAATTACGGTATTAATTATTATTATTATTATTAATTAAAACCCTAATTAGGGTTAATTATTTAATTATTTAGTTTTAGTTTTTAATTAATTTGTATTTTAAGTTAAAATTAGTTTTATTAAATATATAAACTTAATACTTTTATAAAATAAATAATATAAAAATAATATTTTTATAAAAATTAGTAATTTTATCAATTTTTTTGTCTCTTTTTATAAATTGTATATTTTTATTATTTAGTACGTAATTTGTAATTTTATCGCTCGTACTTAGTTTAAAGATATAGTATTTGCCGTAGTTATTTTTAGTTCTAGATTTTTAAGCTTTGCCGTAAAATCCCTTAAGTGCTTTTTCTTTAGATTAAGATTTAGGTGCTTTAAATTTTGCGATGCCGTTTTAAGATTTTAGTACTTTTTAAGTTATTGCCGTTTTGGATATAGTATTCCTTTTAAGCTTTGATACTTTTAGACGCAACTTTTAATTCTTAGTTTTTAGACTTTTTAAGTTTTGACGAGCTACGTTCTTTTTATTATCTTTCGACCTATTATTTTTTTTGACGTTTTTCGACGCGCTCTTTTATTTCTCGCCGCTCTAGTTTTTAGGATATAGAATTTTCTATTTCTTCTCTAAAATTTCTTTAAACTTCAACGAAAAATTATTTTAAGTGGTTAAATTGATAGACATCCAAAATTTCCTGGTTCGTAGTAATAGTTGAATTTGTTAGTGGCGAGTTGTGGGCTTCTGATTTAAAGGGTCCTGGCTACCTGCTGCATCTATTGGCTATTCGAAACGTGGGCAAAATCAGAAAAAACTATTAATTTGATAACTTATATAATTTTTATCTTTTATAACTAATAGGATATTCAGTGAATGCACCGAGCAAAACGTTCACTACCTTTTATACGTTCACCACCTGTAACTCGATCAAGACATCTAGCCAATATTGTCGCCGTTGATTTTTCTTTAGAATCTTCATCCAGTCGACCGAGTACTCCAATTCAAATTTCCGATAATCTATTTTTTGAACCCGACCTCACAATTGAGAATCTGGAGGATATTCAGGGACAATTCAGAGATCCTGAACCACTAATCATTCCTCCGGAACCACCAATCATTCAAACAGAGATTGTTGAGGAACAAACCATTAAATCAGAATCCTCTAGTGATTCAGATTCAACAAATTCAATCATGGAAAATCTAGAACCTCTAAGTATGGAAGACCGAATGCGAGCTAAACGCACTGGCCAAGGTCACGCAATTACTCAACCAGACATTAATGCGCCAGATTATGAAATCAAAGGACAAATCCTACACGTGGTGACTAATCAATGCCAATTTAGTGGTGCGCCGAAGGAAGATCCAAACGAACATCTTTGTACCTTTAATAGGATCTGTACTTTATTTAAAATAAGAAAAGTTGAGGATGAACAGATATATCTCATGTTATTTCCCTGGACTTTAAAGGGAGAAGCCAAAGATTGGTTAGAATCATTACATGAATGGGCGATTGATACATGTGATGTTTTAGTTGAAAAATTTCTTAAACAATTCTTTCCGGCATCTAAAGCCGTGAGACTTCAAAGAGAAATAGTTACGTTCACGCAAAAGCCAAACAAAACTTTATATAAGGCGTGGACAAGATTTGGAAAGTTACAGAGAGGATGTCCGCAACATAGTTTAGACACTTATCAAATAGTACAAATATTCTACCAAGGATGCGACATCACTACAAGGAAAGACATCGATATAGCAGCTGGTGGTTCCATTATGAAGAAAACCGCAACTGAAGCTTACAAAATTATTGATAACACTGCTTCCCACTCACATGAGTGGCACCAAGAAAAAGATATCGTTAGATCATCTAAAGCGGCTAGAGCCGATTCTATCCATGACTTTTATTCCACTTCTGCAAAGATAGATTCTGTCGAGAGACGAATGGAAAAGATGACTAAAGATATTCACTCAATACGAATTAGTTGTGAGCAGTGTGGAGGACCACATTTGACAAAAGATTGTCTCAGTATTGAACAAACAATGGAACAAAGAGAGAATGTTTCATACATGAACCAAAGGCCTGGAAATAATTATCAGAATAATTATCAACCGCCAAGACCGATCTACAATCAAAAACCAGAATTATAACCGAAATGTTCCATACAACAACCAACAAGGTCCAAACAATCAACAAGTATCTAATAATACTTACAATCAGCAAAGACCTATTTTTCAAAACAAACCACCACAAACCGATGATAAAAAGCCAAATTTAGAAGATATGATGTCGAAGTTAGTTGAATCTCAAACTCAGTTTTTCACATCTCAGAAACAAACCAATGAACAAAATGCTCAAGCATTTAGAAATCAACAAACTTCTATTCAAAATTTGGAACAAGAAATAAGCAACCTAGCAAGGTTGATAGGTGAAAGAAAACCGGGGAGTCTACCTATTGATACAAATGCTAACCCCCGGAATGAAACAGCTAAAGTCATTACCACAAGAAGTGGTATTGCACTTAAACCACCTGAAATACCTGTAATTTTTGATGACTCTATTCCTACTCCACAAGAACCACAATCTGAGCAAGATAAGGAAACAGAACCGGTAGTTGAAAAGGTTAATGAAGATAACACCGTTAAGGCTAAACCTTATGTTAAACCATACCAACCACCACTTCCTTACCCGAGTAAGATGAAAAAAGAAAGAATTGAAGCCGAGCAATCCAAATTCTTGGATATGTTTAAACAAATAAATGTAAATCTTTCTTTCATTGATGTGATTTCAGGAATGCCAAGGTATGCTAAATTCTTGAAAGATCTAATCACAAATAGAAAGAAAATGGAAGAACTCTCGGCTATTACAATGAATGCTAATTGCTCTGCAGTGCTGTTGAATAAGATACCAGAAAAATTATCTGATCCAGGAAGTTTCACGATTCCATGTTTTCTGGGTAGTCTTAGTTCAATAGAAGCATTAGCAGATTTAGGTGCTAGTATAAATTTAATGTCGTATTCACTATACGCTAAACTAGACGTTGGAGAATTGAAACCAACACGAATAAGCATACAACTAGCCGATCGATCAGTAAAATATCCTAGAGGGATAATGGAGAACATGCTAGTTAAAGTTGGTACTTTAGTATTTCCAGTAGATTTTGTTATTATGGACATGGAAGAAGATTCTCTAGTCCTTCTCATATTAGGAAGACCATTCTTAAACACGGCTAAAGCAATAATAGACGTGTATGGTAAGAAACTGACTCTAAGTATAGAGGACGAGAGTGTTACCTTTTCATTTGATAGAGCCATGCAACAACCGCAATCTGTAGATGATACATGTTATTATATTCAAACTATAGACTCACATGCAGAATTGTTAGAAGAATTTCCAGAATTACAAGGAATAGGAGAATGTTCTTTAGGAGAAGGAACTGAACCAATTGATGAAGCTGAAATGTTAGCTACACTTATGGCTAATGGATATGAACCAACAACAGAAGAAATTCAAATGCTAAAAGAGGAAGACAAATATCGATATAAATCATCGATAGAAGAACCACCGACATTAGAGTTAAAGCCACTTCCAAACCATTTGGAATACGCTTATTTACATGGTAAATCTGAATTACCTGTAATAATATCGTCTTCTCTTATGGAAAATGAAAAATCTCAACTCATTTCTATGCTAAAAGCTCATAAACCAACAATTGCATGGAAGATTCATGATATTAAAGGAATAAGTCCTTCGCATTGCACACATGAAATCGTAATGGAAGAAGGTCATAAAATGTATGTGCAATGCCAACGAAGACTACATCCTAATATGCAAAATGTTGTTAAGAAAGAAAATATTAAACTGCTAGATGCAGGTTTAATTTATCCAATTTCTGATAGTCCATGGGTAAGCCCAGTTCAATGCGTACCTAAGAAGGGTGGCATGACTGTCATCACAAATGAGAAAAATGAGCTTATTCCTACTAGGACTGTAACAGGATGGCGTGTTTGTATAGATTATAGAAAATTAAATGACGCCACCAGAAAAGATCACTTTCCCTTACCTTTCATTGATCAAATGTTGGAAAGATTAGCCAGAAACAGTTACTATTGTTTTTTTGACGGTTTTTCCGGATACTTTCAAATATCAATAGCACCCGAGGACCAAGAGAAAACCACGTTCACGCGCCCTTATGGTACTTTTGCTTATAAACGCATGCCATTTGGACTTTGCAACGCCCCTGCAACCTTTTAAAGGTGCATGATGGCGATTTTTTACGACATGATAGAAGAATGCATGGAAGTTTTCATGGATGACTTTTCAGTCTTCGGTGATACTTTTGAAACATGTCTAGTTAATCTTGAACGAATGCTAATTAGATGCGAACAATAAAATTTAGTTCTTAATTGGGAGAAATGCAATTTCATGGTTAAAGAAGGCATCGTTCTTGGTCATAAAATTTCAAAGGAAGGAATTGAAGTGGATAGAGCTAAAGTAGATGTAATTACTAAACTTCCACATCCCACCAATGTTAGAGGAGTTAGGAGTTTTCTAGGGCATGCCGGTTTTTACCGACGTTTCATAAAAGATTTTTCTAAAATTGCCACTCCTATGAATAAACTCCTAGAAAATGATGCTCCATTCATCTTTTGGATGAATGCATCAAATCTTTTAATATTCATAAAGAAAAACTCACTAATGCACCGATCATGATAACTCCAAATTGGAATCTACCGTTTGAACCTATGTGCGATGCAAGTGATTTTGCAATGGGAGCCGTTTTAGGACAAAGGATTGAAAAACGATTTCAACCTATTTATTATGCTAGTAAGACGTCACAAGGAACACAAACAAATTACACAACTACTGAAAAAGAACTCCTTGCTATTGTCTTTGCTTTTGACAAATTTCGTTCATATCTCGTTCTAGCTAAAACGGTGGTCTATACCGACCATTCTGCTCTTAGATACCTATTTTCGAAACAAGATGCCAAACCAAGATTAATCCGTTGGATTTTACTCTTACAAGAGTTCGATATTGAGATCTGAGACAAAAAGGGAGCAGAAAATCTCGCAGCTGATAATCTTTCTCGTCTTGAAAATTCTGAATTAGAAGTTCTAAATGAATCAGCCATACAAGATAACTTTCCTGATGAATATCTATTGAAGATAGATTATAGTGAAATTCCATGGTTTGCAAACTATGCAAACTACTTAGTATGTGGATTCCTTGAAAAAGGGTTGTCGTACCAAAAACGAAAGAAATTCTTTAGTGATATAAAACACTATTTCTGGGAAGATCCACATTTGTTTAAAAGTTGTTCCGATGGAATAATACGCCAATGTGTATTCGAAGATGAAGCCAATCAAATCTTAAACCATTGTCATACAGGACCAACAAGAGGGCATTATGGGCCTCAACTCACAGCAAGAAAAGTTTACGATGCTGGATTCTATTGGCCTATAATTTTCAAAGACGCACACCTTCTTTGCAAATCCTGTGATGCATGTCAAAGGGCCGGAAAAATAAGTCAAAGTGATGAAATGCCACAAAATGTCATTCAAGTATGTGAAGTATTTGACATTTGGGGTATTGACTTTATGGGTCCATTTCTAAAATCTCATAATAATCTCTATATTCTCGTTGCCATTGATTATGTATCTAAATGGGCGGAAGCACAAGCTCTCCTGACTAACGATGCACGAGTTGTTGTCAATTTTTTAAAACGTCTTTTTGCAAGGTTTGGAACACCGAAAGCTTTAATAAGTGATCGGGGTACTCATTTTTGTAATAATCAACTTGAGAAAGTTCTCAAAAGATATGGAGTAACTCATAAAATCTCTACCGCTTATCATCCACAAACAAGTGGACAAGTTGAAAATACCAACCGAGCATTAAAACGTATTCTAGAGAAAACCGTAGAATCAAATCTGAAGGAATGGTCCATGAAATTGGAGGATGCACTCTGGGCTTTTAGAACAGCCTACAAAACTCCAATTGGAACCACACCTTTCAAACTCGTTTACGAAAAAGCATGTCATATTCCAGTAGAAATTGAACATAAAGCATTATGGGCTTTGAATACCTGTAATCTTGATTTACATGAAGCTGGTCGTCTACGGTTAAGTCAATTAAACGAATTAGAAGAATTAAGACATGAAGCATACGAAAATTTGTTAATCTATAAAGAAAGAACGAAGAAATGGCATGATAAAAGAATCAGAAGTTCAAAAGAATTTAAGGAAGGAGACAGAGTTCTTCTTTTCAATTCATGATTCAAGCTATTTCCTGGAAAATTGAAATCAAGATGGTCTGGACCATTCATAGTCAAAAGAGTTTTCCCATACGGAACAGTAGAATTAATAAATTCAAATGAGATTGAATTTAAAGTTTGTAACATTCCGCCTTTTTCCATTTACTTTTCCGTTTAACTATTTAAGTTCCGTTATATGTTTATAACACATCTCGTTAATACGCGTTTGAATTATCTCGTTTAGGTAATTCCCGTACCCGTTTCCTAAGTTGAGGGACTAAAGTTGCCAAATGGAGAAAGAGATGACTAGGTCAACTAGTCAACTCTTTCCCCTCCATTCATTTTATCACCTCCCAAATAATACTTCACCTTTTTCTCTCAAAACCCTCAAACCTTCAATCATCATCCAAATTCGTTCAAGAAGGATTCGATCAAAACAAATTGCATATTTGAACTCCTCGTGATCTCCTCTTCGTTTCCATACCAATTTCATCAATTTTGGGTAACTTTCAAAAATCACTAATTCTTGTGTTCTTGAGATTTTTAAGTTATAAGGTTGTTAATTAGTGTCTATGGCTCGAGTCTAGTTTGTTTATGTGATTTGTATGCTCGTTTTTGATATTTTGATGTAACTAGTTCATATTGAAAGATGACATGCTTAATCTTGAAATTTGAGTGTTCATATATTGTTTGATGCTAAGAGTTCATATTTTAATTGTGTTTCTAGTGTTACTAGCTTCATTATGATGTATAGTTTGATTAATGAAACCTCCTAAACTTGATTATGAAATTTGGTGAATTTAGGTTAAGGTTTCATGAACTTAAAATGGACTTTTGATGACTTGAATGACATGTAATGTTAATTGTAAGTGTTAGGTTGTGTTGTATGCTTAATTACCTTCGAAACGGCATATCGTTCATGTAATTTGGATACCGAATCATTAAATTGCATTTATGACTTGTATGCATTGAATGAGGGACATTAATTGCGGTTTTCGGTTGTTGTAAGTGAAGGTTTGATTGATGATATGTGCTTGGTTGTATTCCTTGTCAAATTACCTTTCCGATGATATAAGATACATATTTTGGTTGTTTGCGGATTGTAAATTGTGTTAGTTTGTGTTTTGGTTCGTGCACTTAGAGTTTCAGCAAACAGGACCTGAAAGCAAGTTGGGACGCCGTCCAAAATATTGGGACGTCGTCCTACCCTTAAATATGGGACGCCGTCTAACTAATCGGGACGCCGTCCCACCCTTAAATCCTGGACGCCGTCTAGCAAATTGGGACGCCGTCCCGTTTGCCTAAAACTGGCTGTTTGCTTGACCTTTTGACGAAAAATGTTTGGCATGTTCTAGACCTCCAATTTAAATGTAACTTGTTTTAAAATGCTTATATATGAATAACTAGCATAGAAAATTTGTCCGAGACCCGACCCGAACGTGTTGACTTTTTGTTGACTTTGACCGACCAAAGTTTGACTTTTTGTCAAACTTAACCAAATGATTATGCAACCCTCCTAACTTGTTTATATACTTGTACCTTGCATGAAACTTGACAATTTGATTGCACATGCTACATAATCGAGTCGTATTGAGCCATAGGACTAATCGAACATCTTTGACCCTTCGTGACTATCGTTATTGATACAACCTATTTGTTTAGGTCAAGACTAGCATTGTTCTTTGCACACGTTACTTGTCGAAGTACTTCTTGGTTCGTGCATACAAGGTGAGATCATAGTCCCACTTTTACTCTTTTAAACTTACTTTTGGGATGAGAAAACATAAACGATACTTTTGAACTAAGTGAACACAAGAACGGGAAAACAAACATTCTACATACGAGTTTAGAACAAAAATCCTCAATCCGATTATCATTAGTTACATCAGATGGTGAAAGCGAGAACTTATGTTATATGGCCATATGGGTTTGACAAACCCTCATTCAAACGGTTCGCTACCGTTTACGAATGAAATATATTTTCGGGAACAGTGTTGTTCTAGCACTAATTGATGGGGTATTCAACGGACGGAACGTTAAGCTTTGATAATTGGGTGCTCGTGAATATTAACTTTTAGAATGTACTATGGCTTTATCGATGTTGCAAATCTTGTGGTTCAACTTACTATTACTCATTTACTTGTTTAAACCTATGATTTCACCAACGTTTTCGTTGACAGATTCTCTATGTTTTTCTCAGGTCCTTGAACTTAGGTGATACATGCTTCCGCTCATACTATTTGATACTTGCATTGGATGTCGAGTATACTTGCATACGTGGAGCGTCTTTTTGACTACTTTTAATCGTGTCGCACGTGTTTCATACAAACTTTAAACATTGTTATGTACCTGTTATGGAAACTACTTTTGTAAACTTTGAAACACCCTTATTTATGAAATGAATGCGACATACCTTTCGGTCAACTTTGTTATAAAGACTTACGACCATGTAATGGGACCATACGTAGATGACGCCGTCATTTGACGATTTGTCGGGGTCGCTACAAAGTTAATGGTCACAGAGTTAAACATTACATAGATAATCCAATGGAAGTTGAAGATGAAGTTAATCACAATTTCGACACCACAGCTAACTAAGTGTGGGAAGGTTTGAATCTTTTTAGGGTAATATATATTTCTATTAGAGTTAGATATTTTGTTTTCGTGTAGTTTCCGAGAATGGAATCCGAATGGTCTTTCCCTAGCAGACCCTAAAGAACTAGTCTTCTCCCTCCATTCTGATTTTTTATTTTTTTAGGTTTTACGAGATGAAGAATTCCTTTGATCTGAACCATGGTCTAATGCTACATACTATGATTACTAAACGTAATAATGACACACTTCCGAGTGAATTGGTATCATTCATAAGAGGCAAAATGGACGGAGTAAGAAAAGAACTTAGGAAAGATCATCATAAGATACATTTTGGTAATGGAAAATTAAAATCCGCAACAAAAAGAAGAGCACGACACCTTGAAAGATGTTATAAATGAGGAAAATGGTCACACGAAGGTAAATGTTCAAATAATCAAACATATTCAAATACCGAATTTGTTACTCTATGCAGGGAAGGACCGTTCATATGTTTAGAAGAAAAGATATTGAAGAATCGAGATTATGCTTATGTAGCTATGGTGAACCAAATCACACGACTCTCCTATGAGTCGGCTAAAGCAGGTCTCTGAGAATTCTATCTCACAGTTAAGTATGTACAGTTTTTGTTTTTATTTTTATTGCTTTTAACCTTTTGATAATAAACGCTGAATCGTTCGCTATAAAGTATTAAATTGGTATTCAATAAAATTAGGTATGCGTAACCGAAATTATTGATATCATACAAAAATTTATTACATGACTGCGAAATTTACCGTTTATTCTTAAGGTATAAATATCTTTAATCAATCAAACCAAAATATTTCAGAAATTCATCAGGAGTAAAACTAGGTTATGGAACCGAAATTACTTTACCGAAAAGAGGGGCGTATATTTTTGATAATATTTGATTGATTAAAGTGGGATAAAAGACCAAAAAGATTTTTAATTTTAATTTTTACCATGTTTTTAAAATTAATATATAAATATTAAATTAATATTGTAAACTTTTTAAAATCAATATACTTAAGTTTATAAATATTTGGAAAAATTAATATTTTTAATATAAGTTTGTATGTATAAAAACAAAAAAATATAATATAAATTTGGTGTGAATTTTTAATTTTAATAATATGAATTTTTAATTTTATGCATTTTAAATTTAAGTTTAGTGTGAATTTAAAAACAAAAACTTACTTTATTTCACTAAGTTAAAATATGATTTTTAAAATTCGTCGTGAGTTGAAAACTAGGTCGTTGAACCAAAATTGCTCTACCCAAGGGAGTGTAACACCCCATTTTCTCTTGCGTGTCTAAAGGTACGTATTTAATTAATAGTACGCTTATAACCTACTCGTTATGTGATTAGCTAAACTAAAGTGTTGGTTAGGTGTAAGTGCATATATGTATATGTGTGTGTGTGTATATATATATATATATATATATATATATATATATATATATATATATATATATATATATAGGTATATTCAAATGCGTGCGTGTACGCGTATATGAATGTGTCGTGTTTGGCGACGAGTCGTGTGACACTTAAGGTTGAGGTATAGACGTGCATAGGAAGGGTGAAAGTTGTTGTGTTTGTGTTTGTGTTTGAACCCTTGATTCATGTTTAAGTGTCGAAGTGACCAGACCTAGGCTAACGCCGCGCCGCGACAAACGGGTCCGCGCCGCGACAAACAAAGCGAAACCATATCAGAACTTGAGTTAAGAAGGGTGGTTTTTCCTTCTTTATGTCGCGCCGCGACAAGGGAGCCGTGCCGCGACACATCTGCAATTCTGACTCCGAATTCTGCTTAATTTATATAGGGTTTAGGGGCAAATTGGTCTTTTTGCGTGTAGATCTGGATGGAGCCTTTAATATCAACCACTTATTCTTCATTTCTCATTTCTTTTCCTTTTTCTTTCTTAATTTCCTCTCAAATCCTAAAACCCACTTAGTTTAAATTTAAGATTTGAAGGTGAAGTTTTGTGAATCAATCCTAGAAGCGAGAATTAAAGTTTTTCATCGTATCTCTAGCTACACGTTCATAGTCTTGGTAATTTCTAACTCTAAGTCTCGAGTTTTAGCTAGTTTAAACTAGGGTTTTGTTCATATGAAACTAGTGTGACCCATTTGAGGGTTAAATGGGTGGGTTTTGGGTTGGATTGTTGAAAAGAAACCCTAAATAGCTATTATCTAGGGTTTGGTCTTGTGATTTGAGGTTGTAAGTGCTAAATGATGTTGTTAGTCATTAATGCACTTTTAAATTGATGAAAGGGTTGTTATTGTGTAAGTTTGACTTGATTTGTAAGTCAAAGAGTCAAAAGAGCACTAGTTGACCTAATCGGGTGAAATGGTTATGAAATACACCAAGTTTATGTTAGTTGATGTTATTAAACCCTAATCACTAGCTTCTAGTGATTTATGACGAGGCATGGCCATTAATGGGTGGTTTTGGTGTAGTTGAGACATTAAATGCTCAAGGGTTGTGGTTGGCATTTAATTCAACTAGTTTGCATGTTAATAAATGCATAATGTAATAGGTACGTTACATTGAAGGTTTGCAAGCTCGGTTAGCTTCCACAAGAGTCTTGAGGTGAGTGGAATGATTATACATGTGTGTATATAATGTATTTACTTGTACGAGATTCGATGTGGGTTTTAAGTTCGGGCGATCGATACCACATCGAGTCATTATATGATATGGGTTTAAAGTTCGGGCGTTCGATACCATGTCATATATGTGTGTGGGCGTGAAGTGTGGGTTTAAAGTTCGGGCGTTCGATACCACATTACACGTGACGGGTGGGTTTAAAGTTCGGGCGTTCGATACCACTCAGGGGTTAGTGATATATTTCATTGTACACTAACGGTTATTGGGAACACCGATGGGAAATTCGAAGTACCATTCCCTTGTACTATTGGTTAACCATGGTTATGTGTTTTAGTGTAGCATATTATTTTGTTCGAGTTATATATGCTTTCGTTGTACTAGCTTGTGGTCTTGGAGATTTAGCGTTATGCCTTGCGTTGGTATGCCTTTTAAATTCCTAGCGTGTATGAGGTAATTGTGTATGTGTTTGCATGTAAGTAGATTATATATGTATGTGTATAATTATTGCATTCACTAAGCGTTAGCTTACCCTCTCATTGTTTATCTTTTTAGATGCAGGCGCAGTTAAGGGCAAGGGGGTTATCGGACATTAGGCGTCCCGTGATGATGCTTTGTCGGAGTTTCGATGTTGGCCTAACGTTTGGGTAGTCTAGTCCCAAACCATGCTCGAAGTGTCGTTTGGATTGTAAATTATCAATAGTAATGGGTCAAACTTGTACTAAACTTTATTCGTGGCCCTCGTGCCTTTTGTAAACAACTAATTGTTGTGCGTTTTAAATGAAACTCGTGAAATGGGTTACACAATTATTTGGCGTGTAATTGTGTTGTATAAAAAAAATTTTTATCGTATGGATTACGGGTTGGGTTGTTACTAGTGGTATCAGAGCATGGTCTGAGAGATTTAGGTGACTTGAGATACGCGCCTAGACTTAGACTTTTGTGTTGTGGAATTATATGCGGGACTTGTAGGACTACGGGTCAGTGCGGGGTTTGATTAGTTCTTTGATGCATAAGTGAACAATTATGCTATGTTATGATGTTACTAATCAGGTGTCGTTGCTTTGAACATCGAGCAAGATGGTTGTGACACGTTTGAGCATGGCACGGCATGTGAGCGTAATAGTGAGTCGCGACCACTATTACGGTTGCAAGTCAAGTCAAGCAAGGATGTGCGACAAGTATCGAGCTAGATGTGGTGTGTGTGTGGACATATGCATAGGTATATATGTGTATTAAATTGTTGGTGATGTCTAATCCATTTTTTAATCTTTAGAATGAAGATGAGAAACAGAACGAATACGAATGGCAATGGTGGTCCCTCTCATGTGGAGGAAGATGAGATGACTACCAAGATTGAGACCGCTTTAGAAAACTATGTTTCGGTTTTCTCACGAAGGGTTAAACAAATATTCGAAGAGTCGGTTTCGGAACAAATTGTCGATATGATTCAAGAACGGATGACTAATGCCGTTAAAGAAGAAGTTGAAAGGAGGTTTCCTAGACCTCAAAATGTGGACGAACTATAGTTTAGCTATAAGAACTTCTTGGCGACTAAGCCTCCTCACTTTCACGGGGATCCCGACCCCATGAAAAGTTTTGCTTGGATCTCCGATGTTGAAGGTTGTTTTCGCCCGACCGAGTGCCCACCCGAGAAGAAGACTAGACTTGCTACTAGTTTGTTGAGGGGCCATGCTAAAGATTGGCTCGATGGTAAAATTGATATGGTGGGTGATGCAGCCTTTGTGGGGTTGTCTTGGGCGGAGTTCAAGAAGGAGTTTTTCCTCGAATATCGTACGCAAGCGGATCTTTCCAAATTGCGCAACGAGTTAAGGAACATGCGTCAAGGGTCTTTGGACCTAAACACTCTTAAAACCAACTTTCTCGCTAAGGCGCGTTTTTGCCCCGAGTATGTGGGGAATGATCAATTGTTAATGGAAGACTTTCATGCGACCCTTAGAGATGATTTGAAGGGTAAAATTAGTATTGGTCATGTTGAGACCTTTGCTAAGCTTTTGGCGGTGGCGAAGGGGTTTGAAGCGCAAGCTCCGAGTCCGGTTAGTTATGCGCCGAGTAAACGAAAGTTTGAAGCTTCTAATTTTCGAACAAGAAGAGTAGGGGAGCATCCGAAAGTGTCGGTAGCGTGAAGAGGGGTGTTTCTAGCGGTCACATGTTTCAATTGTGAACAAAAGGGTCACTACTCTCGTGATTGCCCAAAATCGTCTACTAATACAATCACGTGTTTTAATTGTCAAAAAGAAGGGCACCGAAAGTCGGAGTGCCCCGAACTCCGAAATGATCATGTTAAAAGAATGGAGAAGGCGGCGGGGTCGGCTAGGGGACGTAATTATTTGATGACTAATGACGAAGCCAAGCAATCAAATGAAGTCGTTTCAGGTACTTTCATGGTTAACTCTAATCCGGCAAGGATTCTATTTGATAGCGGTGCAAATTTATCGTTTGTGTCTCCAAAATTTTTGCCTAAACTTAATAAACTGTTAGCTAATTTAAGTCGTCCGGTAGAAGTCGAAATAGCAGATGGCAAGAGGGTGCTAGTGGTCGATGTGTGTAAGTATTGTAATGTTGTGTTTGGTTCCGAGAACTTTAATATTGATCTCATTCTGATGACGTTGGGTGATTTTGATATCGTGGTTGGTATGGATTGGCTCGATCATAATAGAGCCGATATTGCGTGCCATGAAAAATCTATTCGTGTGAAGACCCCAAGTGGGGGAGAGTTAATTATTCATGGTGATAAACGAAGGAGACTGGTGCCGATATGCACTTTTGCACGGGCACATCGACTCGTTGTTACCGGTGGAATGGTTTTCCTTGCTCATGTTGTTGATACTCGTGATGAGCCACCACCCATTCATGAAATTCCGGTGGTAAGTGAGTTTGAAGATGTTTTTCCGGATGAGTTACCGGGTGTTCCGGCGGAAAGACAAGTCGAATTTCGCATTGAGTTGGTTCCGGGAGCTACTCCCATTACTAAAACTCTGTACGGTTTAGCACAGACAGAAATGCAATAATTGTTGAATCAAATTCAAGAGTTACTTGAGAAGGGTTTTATTTGACCGAGTGCTTCACCATGGGGTGCTCCGGTTTTATTCGTGAAAAAGAAGGATGGAAGTATGCGGACGTGTATCGACTATCGGGAGTTGAACAAGGTGACGATCAAGAATCGTTATCCATTGCCTAGGATAGACGATTTATTCGACCAACTTCAAGGCGCTACGTACTTCTCTAAAATTGACCTACGGTCCGGCTATCATCAATTGCGGGTCCGTGAAGAAGATATCGAGAAAACGGCCTTTCGAACGCGTTACGGGCATTTTGAATTTGTGGTTATGCCTTTTGTTCTTACGAATGCACCGACGGCATTCATGGATCTTATGAACCGAGTGTGCCAACCTATGTTGGACAAGTCGGTAATTGTGTTCATTGACGATATTCTTGTCTATTCTAAGAACATGACGGAACATGAACACCACTTGCGTGAAGTATTGAAGACGTTGAGAAAAGAGAAGTTGTATGCCAAATTCTCAAAATGTGAATTTTGGCTAAGGGAGGTCCAATTCCTTGGCCATATTGTGAACAAGGTTGGTATTCAAGTAGATCCGGGGAAGATAGAGACGGTGAAGGATTGGGGACGACCGACTACGCCTACGGAAATCCGAAGTTTTCTCGGATTGGCCGGTAACTATCGTCGGTTTATCCAAGACTTTTCTAAAATTGCTTCTCCATTGACGAAATTGATGAGGAAGAACTCGAGTTTTAATTGGGAAAACGAGCAAGAAATCGCTTTTCAATTATTGAAAGAGAAATTGTGTAAAGCTCCGGTCTTAGTATTGCCGGAAGGTGTAGATGATATGACGGTCTATTGTGATGCTTCTTTGAATGGGCTCGGGTGTGTTCTAATGCAACGAGGTAAAGTCATCGCTTACGCCTCTCGCCAATTAAAGGAACATGAAAAGAGATACCCGACTCATGATCTCGAATTAGCGGCGGTGGTCCATGCTTTGAAAATTTGGCGCCATTACTTGTATGGTGTCAAGTGTAAGATTTATTTGGATCACAAGAGTTTGAAACATCTTTTTGATCAACGGGATTTGAATTATCGTCAACGTAGATGGATGGATGTGGTGAAAGACTATGATTGTGAGATACTTTACCACCCGGGTAAAGAGAACGTGGTTGCGGATGAGTTGAGTCGAAAGAGTCAACATCCGGCTACACGTGTAGGGTCGTTGTGGGTGGCAATTACTAACGACTTTCTCGAAAAGCTTGGTGAAGTTCAAATAGAGGCTTACGTTCACAACAAGCATGCGGAACGAATCGTGGGGCAATCGGAATCCATTACTATGGGTTCGTGCGGGTTGTTGTCTTTTCAAGAAAGAGTATGGGTGCCAAAGATGGGTGATTTCCGAAAGGTGCTTCTTGATGAAGCGCATAAGTCTAAATATTCTATTCATCCGGGTGCGAAAAAGATGTACCTCGATTTGAACAAAGATTATTGGTGGCCGGGCATGAAACGCGATGTTGTTAAGTATGTTGAGCAATGCGTCACGTGTTTGCAAGTTAAAGCCGAACACCAAAATCCGTATGGTAAGTTGCAACTGCTAGAAATTCTGATGTAGAAGTGGGATCATATTACCATGGATTTTATTACCAAGTTGCCGAAAACGGCGAGAACCCAATTTGACACTATTTGGGTGATTGTCGATAGATTGACGAAGAGTGCGTTGTTTCTTCTTATTTAAGAAGCAATATCGTCGGAGGCACTCGCGAAGATTTTCATTAAAGAGGTGATATCGAGACACGGCGTTCCCGCGTCGATTGTTTCGGATCGGGACACACGTTTTACTTCTCGATTTTGGAAGAAGTTTCATGAAGACATGGGTACGAGGGTGAATATGAGTACGGCGTATCATCCTCAAACGGATGGTCAAACCGAACACACGAATCAAACGTTGGAAGATATGTTACGTGCGTGTATTATAGATTTTGGTGGTAGTTGGGATGAACATTTACCGTTGGTGGAATTCTCGTACAATAATAGTTTTCACTCTAGTATTGGAATGCCACCATATGAGATGTTATACGGTAGGAGGTGTCGAACCCCGATTTGTTGGGGTGAAGTGGGATAAAGGGAAGTCGGGAGCACCGACTTGGTATTGGAGACAAATAGCAAAATCGATATGATTCGGGCCCGTTTAAAGGCGGCGCAAGATAGATAAAAGTCTTACGTCGATAAACGTAGGCGACCGATCGAATTTGAAGAAGGCAATATGGTGATGCTTAAGGTTTCGCCATGGAAGGGTATAATTCGGTTTCGAAAACGGGGAAAGTTAGCTCCTCGGTTTATTGGGCCGTTTAAGATTTTAGCTCGTGTTGGTGAAGTTGCGTATCGTTTGGAATTACCCGAAGAGCTTGCGGGGATCCATAATTCATTTCATGTTTCCCATCTCCGAAAGTGTCTTGCGGATGATTCTTCATGGATGCCTTTAGATGAAATTGAGCTAAACAACAAGTTAGAATACGTTGAAGAGCCGATTGCTACACTCGATGAGAAGGTAAAAATGTTGCGTAACAAAGAGGTGAGGACCTTTAAGGTCCAATGGCGTCGTAGTAAAGGTTCCGAGTTTACTTGGGAGCCCGAAGAATTTGTGTTGGTCTATCTTCCCTCGTGTCATGCGGCTTGGATCGCGAGGACGCGCTCCGATTTAAGTAGGGGAGAGTTGTAACACCCCGTTTTCCCGTGCGCGTCCAAAGTGTAGTGACCCGAACTTTTCCATGTTTATATATATTAATTGCGATTGATATTTACATGATTAAATGTTTCCAACATGTTAAGCAATCAAACTTGTTAAGACTTGATTAATTGAAATATGTTTCATATAGACAATTGACCACCCAAGTTGACCGGTGATTCACGAACGTTAAAACTTGTAAAAACTATATGATGACATATATATGGATATATATATAGTTAACATGATACTATGATAAGTAAACATATCATTAAGTATATTAACAATGAACTACATATGTAAAAACAAGACTACTAACTTAATGATTTTTAAACGAGACATATATGTAACGATTATCGTTGTAAAGACATTTAATGTATATATATCATATTAAGAGATATTCATACATGATAATATCATGATAATATAATAATTTAAAATCTCATTTGATATTATAAACATTGGGTTAACAACATTTAACAAGATCGTTAACCTAAAGGTTTCAAAACAACACTTACATGTAACGACTAACGATGACTTAACGACTCAGTTAAAATGTATATACATGTAGTATTTTAATATATATTTATACACTTTTGAAAGACTTCAATACACTTATCAAAATACTTCTACTTAACAAAAATGCTTACAATTACATCCTCGTTCAGTTTCATCAACAATTCTACTCGTATGCACCTGTATTCGTACTCGTACAATACACAGCTTTTAGATGTATGTACTATTGGTATATACACTCCAATGATCAGCTCTTAGCAGCCCATGTGAGTCATCTAACACATGTGGGAACCATCATTTGGCAACTAGCATGAAATATCTCATAAAATTACAAAAATATGAGTAATCATTCATGACTTATTTACATGAAAACAAAATTACGTATCCTTTATATCTAATCCATACACCAACGACCAAAAACACCTACAAACACTTTCATTCTTCAATTTTCTTCATCTAATTGATCTCTCTCAAGTTCTATCTTCAAGTTCTAAATGTTCTTCATATATTCTACAAGTTCTAGTTACATAAAATCAAGAATACTTTCAAGTTTGCTAGCTCACTTCCAATCTTGTAAGGTGATCATCCAACCTCGAGAAATCTTTGTTTCTTACAGTAGGTTATCATTATAATACAAGGTAATAATCATATTCAAACTTTGGTTCAATTTCTATAACTATAACAATCTTATTTCAAGTGATGATCTTACTTGAACTTGTTTTCGTGTCATGATTCTGCTTCAAGAACTTCGAGCCATCCAAGGATCCGTTGAAGCTAGATCCATTTTTCTCTTTTCCAGTAAGTTTATCCAAGGAACTTAAGGTAGTAATGATGTTCATAACATCATTCGATTCATATATATAAAGCTATCTTATTCGAAGGTTTAAACTTGTAATCACTAGAACATAGTTTAGTTAATTCTAAACTTGTTCGCAAACAAAAGTTAATCCTTCTAACTTGACTTTTAAAATCAACTAAACACATGTTCTATATCTATATGATATGCTAACTTAATGATTTAAAACCTGGAAACACGAAAAACACCGTAAAACCGGATTTACGCCGTCGTAGTAACACCGCGGGCTGTTTTGGGTTAGTTAATTAAAAACTATGATAAACTTTGATTTAAAAGTTGTTATTCTGAGAAAATGATTTTTATTATGAACATGAAACTATATCCAAAAATTATGGTTAAACTCAAAGTGGAAGTATGTTTTCTAAAATGGTCATCTAGACGTCGTTCTTTCGACTGAAATGACTACCATTACAAAAACGACTTGTAACTTATTTTTCCGACTATAAACCTGTACTTTTTCTGTTTAGATTCATAAAATAGAGTTCAATATGAAACCATAGCAATTTGATTCACTCAAAACGGATTTAAAATGAAGAAGTTATGGGTAAAACAAGATTGGATAATTTTTCTCATTTTAGCTACGTGAAAATTGGTAACAAATCTATTCCAACCATAACTTAATCAACTTGTATTGTATATTATGTAATCTTGAGATACCATAGACACGTATACAATGTTTCGATCTATCATGTCGACACATCTATATATATTTCGGAACAACCATAGACACTCTATATGTGAATGTTGGAGTTAGCTATACAGGGTTGAGGTTGATTCCAAAATATATATAGTTTGAGTTGTGATCAATACTGAGATACGTATACACTGGGTCGTGGATTGATTCAAGATAATATTTATCGATTAATTTTCGTACATCTAACTGTGGACAACTAGTTGTAGGTTACTAACGAGGACAGCTGACTTAATAAACTTAAAACATCAAAATATATTAAAAGTGTTGTAAATATATTTTGAACATACTTTGATATATATGTATATATTGTTATAGGTTCGTGAATCAACCAGTGGCCAAGTCTTACTTCCCAACGAAGTAAAAATCTGTGAAAGTGAGTTATAGTCCCACTTTTAAAATCTAATATTTTGGGATGAGAATACATGCAGTTTTTATAAATGATTTACAAAATAGATACAAGTACGTGAAACTACATTCTATGGTTGAATTATCGAAATCGAATATGCCCCTTTTTATTAAGTATGGTAATCTAAGAATTAGGGAACAGACACCCTAATTGACGCGAATCCTAAAGATAGATCTATCGGGCCCAACAAGCCCCATCCAAAGTACCGGATGCTTTAGTACTTCGAAATTTATATCATATCCGAAGGGTGTCCCGGAATGATGGGGATATTCTTATATATGCATCTTGTTAATGTCGGTTACCAGGTGTTCACCATATGAATGATTTTTATCTCTATGTATGGGATGTGTATTGAAATATGAAATCTTGTGGTCTATTATTATGATTTGATATATATAGGTTAAACCTATAACTCATCAACATTTTTGTTGATGTTTTAAGCATGTTTATTCTCAGGTGATTATTAAGAGCTTCCGCTGTCGCATACTTAAATAAGGACGAGATTTGGAGTCCATGCTTGTATGATATTGTGTAAAAACTGCATTCAAGAAACTTATTTTGTTGTAACATATTTGTATTGTAAACCATTATGTAATGGTCGTGTGTAAACAGGATATTTTAGATTATCATTATTTGATAATCTACGTAAAGCTTTTTAAAACATTTATCTATGAAATAAAGGTTATGGTTTGTTTTAAAAATGAATACAGTCTTTGAAAAACGTCTCATATAGAGGTCAAAACCTCGCAACGAAATCAATTAATATGGAACGTTTTTAATCAATAAGAACGGGACATTTCAGTTGGTATCCAAGCGTTGGTCTTAGAGAACCAGAATTTTGCATTAGTGTGTCTTATCGAGTTTGTTAGGATGCATTAGTGAGTCTGGACTTCGACCGTGTTTACTTGAAAAATGATTGCTTAACAAATTTTGTTGGAAACAATATATATTTAACATGTGAATATTATGTGATATATTAATCTCTTAACGCGTTTGATATTATGTGATAGATGTCTACCTCTAGAACAAGGCCCATTGACTCACCTAATAATAATGAAGAGTCAAATGTAAATTGGAATGATTCGTGGACTGATTCACAAGTTCCCGAAGAGGAACCGGAAGAAGAGTCGGAACCGGAAGAAGAATCGGAACCGGAAGAAGAATCGGAACCGGATGAAGAAATAGAACCGGTGGGGGAAATAATAAAACGGTTAAGTAAAATAAAATCCTCAACCAACCGACCAAGGTTAATTATGGTCAATGGTGTTTCCGCCAAGGAAGCAAAATATTGGGAGGATTACCAATTCTCCGATGAATCGGATTCCGACGAGAATTCCGATGATGTTATAGAAATTACCCCAACTGAATTTAAAAAGGCAAAAGAAAATAATAAGGGAAAGGGCATAAAAATAGAGAAATCTAATTCCAACCCCGATGAACTTTATATGTATCGTCAACCCCCGAAGTCCTTAAGTTGTAACAATGACCCGGGAACCTCTAAACCACCAGGTTTTTCTAAACCAATGTGGAAAACGACGGCTCGTATTAGGGGAACATCATATATCCCTAGAAACTTGGCAAAACGAACCAAAACCGAAGAAGAAGAAACAAGCGAGTCGGAATAAGATAGTTGTATTCGTGTGGTGTAATATATGTAATATAGTGTGCTTATGCTTTATGATATATGTAAAAATTGCTTGTATTAATAAGTATTTTTTTTATGAATCTAACTCTTGTCTATTTTACAGTATAAAAACACAAAATGGATAGACAACCCAATATTTTAAGAGACCTACCCGGAGACATGATTGATGAAATCTTGTCTAGAGTCGGTCAGAATTCTTCAGCACAACTATTTAAGGCAAGATCAGTTGTAAGACATTCGAAGAACGTTCCAAGAATGCCTTAGTTTATAAAAGGCTTTCGTTCGAAAGATGGGGGATATCACATTGGGAAATCCATAAGTTACGATGTGTTTACTTTGACGCATATATTGCGGGAAACCCGAATGCTATTTTACGCAATGAGTTAAGAAATTATTTTGACTCAATATATCCGAATATTGGACTTCGTGATTTAGAAAAAGCGGCTAACATGCAACATAAAGAAGCATGTTATGCTTACAGATTAGTAATGTTCGCTTCTCACCAAAGTGAGAACAAGAACATCGGGCTACAACTATTAAACAAAACGTTCCCACAAGTGACGGAGTCGGTAATTGGGGTAAGAAATGAGGTTTTTAGATTGTTACGGGACTGTTGGACATTACGTAACCCTTGTCCCTTTGACGACGTTACAACACGCTGTCTTATCAACGGCCATAACGGTTATGTTCCACAAGACCAAGGATGGGAAGTAATCCTAGTAAAACCAGAATGCATGACTTGTTTCTGGACGTATGAATTACGTGTCTTTATTGCCTTTGCTGAACGACTTGTGTACTAGCTAGAATTATATTCACAACCATCTTGTATCTAATTTATTGTGTGCTATATTTCATGCTATATGTAAAATAAGCAGTATTGTAAGTTTGTAAAATATTGTGTAAAAGTTTGAACGAGAAATATTATTATAATCAGTTTTTCATATAGAATTGTAGTAGTTGATTTGTATATTAGCTACTAAGTATGAACTTAACGGGTAGGTACTACCCGAATTTAAACTTATAAAACGCTAATATGAAGAAAAAGCTTTTATAAATGAGTTCATATTATGCTACGAAATACTATTAACTACTCTTAATATTCTGTATGATTAACTTGTTCCATTTGAGTATTTTGAAGGAAATGGCACCGACTACTCGACACACCATGAATATGAATGAAGAGGAATTTCGTACTTTTCTAGCTTCAAACATAGCCGCAGTACAGGCTGCGCTACATACCAACAATAACCTTGGATCTAGCAGTACAGGAAATCGTGTAGGATGCACCTACAAAGAATTCACTGCCTGCAAACCTTTGGAATTTGATGGAACCGAAGGACCGATCGGATTGAAACAGTGGACCGAGAAGGTCGAATCGGTGTTTGCCATAAGTAAGTGTACTGAAGAGGACAAAGTGAAGTACGCTACGCATACTTTCACAGGTTCTGCGTTAACATGGTGGAATACCTATCTAGAGCAAGTGGGACAATACGATGCGTACGCACTACCGTGGTCAGCATTCAAGCACTTGATGAACGAGAAGTACCGTCCCAGAACCGAGGTCAATAAGCTCAAGACAGAACTTAGAGGGTTACGAACCCAAGGATTTGATATTACCACGTACGAAAGACGATTCACAGAATTGTGCCTATTGTGTCCGGGAGCATTCGAAGATGAGGAAGAGAAGATCGACGCGTTTTTGAAAGGATTACCGGAAAGAATCCAAGAAGATATACGTTCACATGAGCCAGCCTCCATACAACAGGCATGTAGAATGGCTCACAAACTAGTGAACCAGATTGAAGAAAGAATTAAAGAACAGACTGCTGAAGAGGCCAATGTGAAGCAAGTCAAAAGAAAGTGGGAGGAAAACGATGATAAGAATCACCAATACAACAACAACAACAATTACAACAATAATCGCAACAATTATCCCAACAATCGCAACATCAATCGCAACTACAACAAACGGCCCAACAACAACAACAACAACAACAACAACAACAACAACAACAACAACAACAACAACAACAACAACAGCAACTACAACAATCATCCCAACAACAATAATAACCGCAACAACAACAACAATCAGAAGCAGCTATGCCAAAGGTGTGAAAAGTATCACTCGGGGTTCTGCACCAAATTTTGCAACAAGTGTAAAAGAAATGGTCATAGCGCGGCGAAGTGTGAGGTCTACGGACCAGGGGTTAATAGAACGAAAGGAACAAATGGTGTCAGAACGAGTAATGGCGGAGCAAGTAGTGTCGGAGCAAGTTATGCCAATGTAGTTTGTTATAAATGTGGAAAACCTGGCCACATTATTAGAAATTGCCCGAACCAGGAGAACACGAATGGACAAGGCCGCGGAAGAGTTTTCAATATTAATGCGACAGAGGCACAGGAAGACCCGGAGCTTGTTACTGGTACGTTTCTTATTGACAATAAATCTGCTTACGTTTTATTTGATTCGGGTGCGGATAGAAGCTATATGAGTAGAGATTTTTGTGCTAAATTAAGTTGTCCATTGATGCCTTTGGATAGTAAATTTTTACTCGAATTAGCAAATGGTAAATTAATTTCAGCAGATAATATATGTCGGAATCGAGAAATTAAACTGGTAAGCGAAACATTTAAGATTGACTTGATACCAGTAGAGTTAGGGAGTTTTGATATGATAATCGGTATGGACTGGTTGAAAGAAGTGAAAGCAGAGATCGTTTGTTACAAAAATGCAATTCGCATTATACGAGAAAAAGGAAAACCCTTAATGGTGTACGGAGAAAAGGGCAACACGAAGCTACATCTTATTAGTAATTTGAAGGCACAAAAACTAATAAGAAAAGGTTGCTATGCTGTTCTAGCACACGTCGAGAAAGTACAAACTGAAGAAAAGAGCATCAATGATGTTCCCGTCGCAAAAGAATTTCCCGATGTATTTCCGAAAGAATTACCGGGATTACCCCCACATCGATCCGTTGAATTTCAAATAGATCTTGTACCAGGAGCTGCACCAATAGCTCGTGCTCCTTATAGACTCGCACCCAGCGAGATGAAAGAACTGCAAAGCCAATTACAAGAACTTTTAGAGCGTGGTTTCATTCGACCAAGCACATCACCGTGGGGAGCTCCTGTTTTGTTTGTCAAGAAGAAAGATGGTACATTCAGGTTGTGTATCGACTACCGAGAGTTGAACAAACTTACCATCAAGAACCGCTACCCACTACCGAGAATTGACGACTTATTTGATCAACTATAAGGCTCGTCTGTTTATTCAAAGATTGACTTACGTTCCGGGTATCATCAAATGCGGGTGAAAGAAGATGATATTCCAAAGACTGCTTTCAGAATGTGTTACGGTCATTACGAATTTATGGTCATGCCGTTTAGTTTAACTAATGCACCAGCTGTGTTCATGGACCTTATGAACCGAGTGTGTGGACCATACCTTGACAAGTTTGTCATTGTTTTCATTGATGACATACTTATTTACTCATAGAATGACCAAGAACACGGTGAACATTTGAGAAAGGTGTTAGAAGTATTGAGGAAGGAAGAATTGTACGCTAAGTTTTCAAAGTGTGCATTTTGGTTGGAAGAAGTTCAATTCCTCGGTCACATAGTGAACAAAGAAGGTATTAAGGTGGATCCGGCAAAGATAGAAACTGTTGAAAAGTGGAAAACCCCGAAAACTCCGAAACACATACGCCAGTTTTTAGGACTAGCTGGTTACTACAGAAGGTTCATCCAAGACTTTTCCAGAATAGCAAAACCCTTGACTGCATCAACGCATAAAGGGAAGAAATTTGAATGGAATGATGAACAAGAGAAAGCGTTTCAGTTATTGAAGAAAAAGCTAACTACGGCACCTATATTGTCATTGCCTGAAGGGAATGATGATTTTGTGATTTATTGTGATGCATCAAAGCAAGGTCTCGGTTGCGTATTAATGCAACGAACGAAGGTGATTGCTTATGCGTCTAGAAAATTGAAGATTCACGAACAAAATTACACGACGCATGATTTGGAATTAGGCGCGGTTGTTTTTGCATTAAAGACTTGGAGCCACTACTTATATGGGGTCAAAAGTATTATATATACCGACCACAAAAGTCTTCAACACATATTTAATCAGAAACAACTGAATATGAGGCAGCGTAGGTGGATTGAATTATTGAATGATTACGACTTTGAGATTTGTTACCACCCGGGGAAGGCAAATGTGGTAGCCGATGCCTTGAGCAGGAAGGACAGAGAACCCATTCGAGTAAAATCTATGAATATAATGATTCATAATAACCTTACTACTCAAATAAAGGAGGCGCAACAAGGAGTTTTAAAAGAAGGAAATTTAAAGGATGAAATACCCAAAGGATCGGAGCAGCATCTTAATATTCGGGAAGACGGAACCCGGTATAGGGCTGAAAGGATTTGGGTACCAAAATTTGGAGATATGAGAGAAATGGTACTTAGAGAAGCTCATAAAACCAGATACTCAATACATCCTGGAACGGGGAAGATGTACAAGGATCTCAAGAAACATTTTTGGTGGCCGGGTATGAAAGCCGATGTTGCTAAATACGTAGGAGAATGTTTGATGTGTTCTAAGGTCAAAGCTGAGCATCAGAAACCATCAGGTCTACTTCAACAACCCGAAATCCCGGAATGGAAATGGGAAAACATTACCATGGATTTCATCACTAAATTGCCAAGGACTGCAAGTGGTTTTGATACTATTTGTGTAATAGTTGATCGTCTCACCAAATCAGCACACTTCCTGCCAATAAGAGAAGATGACAAGATGGAGAAGTTAGCACGACTGTATTTGAAGGAAGTCATCTCCAGACATGGAATACCAATCTCTATTATCTCTGATAGGGATGGCAGATTTATTTCAAGATTCTGGCAGACATTACAGCAAGCATTAGGAACTCGTCTAGACATGAGTACTGCCTATCATCCACAAACTGATGGGCAGAGTGAAAGGACGATACAAACGCTTGAAGACATGCTACGAGCATGTGTTATTGATTTCGGAAACAGTTGGGATCGACATCTACTGTTAGCAGAATTTTCCTCCAACAATAGCTACCATTCAAGCATTGAGATGGCGCCGTTTGAAGCACTTTATGGTAGAAAGTGCAGGTCTCCGATTTGTTGGAGTGAAGTGGGGGATAGACAGATTACGGGTCCGGAGATTATACAAGAAACTACCGAGAAGATCATCCAAATTCAACAACGGTTGAAAACCGCCCAAAGTCGACAAAAGAGCTACGCTGACATTAAAAGAAAAGATATAAAATTTGAAATTGGAGAGATGGTCATGCTTAAAGTTGCACCTTGGAAAGGCGTTGTTCGATTTGGTAAACGAGGGAAATTAAATCCAAGGTATATTGGACCATTCAAGATTATTGATCGTGTCGGACCAGTAGCTTACCGACTTGAGTTACCTCAACAACTCGCGGCTGTACATAACACTTTCCACGTCTCGAATTTGAAGAAATGTTTTGCTAAAGAAGATCTCACTATTCCGTTAGATGAAATCCAAATCAACGAAAAACTTCAATTCATCGAAGAACCCGTCGAAATAATGGATCGTGAGGTTAAAAGACTTAAGCAAAACCAGATACCAATTGTTAAGGTTCGATGGAATGCTCGTAGAGGAACCGAGTTCACCTGGGAGCGTGAAGATCAGATAAAGAAGAAATACCCGCATCTATTTCCTGAAGATTCGTCAACACCTTCAACAGCTTAAAATTTCGGGACGAAATTTATTTAACGGGTAGGTACTGTAGTGACCCGAACTTTTCCATGTTTATATATATTAATTGAGATTGATATTTACATGATTAAATGTTTCCAACATGTTAAGCAATCAAACTTGTTAAGACTTGATTAATTGAAATATGTTTCATATAGACAATTGACCACCCAAGTTGACCGGTGATTCACGAACGTTAAAACTTGTAAAAACTATATGATGACATATATATGGATATATATATGGTTAACATGATACTATGATAAGTACACATATCATTAAGTATATTAACAATGAACTACATATGTAAAAACAAGACTACTAACTTAATGATTTTTAAACGAGACATATATGTAACGATTATCGTTGTAAAGACATTTAATGTATATATATCATATTAAGAGATATTCATACATGATAATATCATGATAATATAATAATTTAAAATCTCATTTGATATTATAAACATTGGGTTAACAACATTTAACAAGATCGTTAACCTAAAGGTTTCAAAACAACACTTACATGTAACGACTAAAGATGACTTAACGACTCAGTTAAAATGTATATACATGTAGTGTTTTAATATGTATTTATACACTTTTGAAAGACTTCAATACACTTATCAAAATACTTCTACTTAACAAAAATGCTTACAATTACATCCTCGTTCAGTTTCATCAACAATTCTACTCGTATGCACCCGTATTCGTACTCGTACAATACACAGCTTTTAGATGTATGTACTATTGGTATATACACTCCAATTGTAACGACCCGACCAAAACCGTTATTGACGGCGCCGTTAACTTAGGTCCCGTTGCGTGGTCGTAGTCCCTATATGAGACTCGTTTGACCAAAATTATGTCGCATTCATTTGAAAGGTACAAGACTTGCAAGTTTAGTTTACAAAACCGTTCGACAACAAGTCTAAGTTTACAAAAGTCATAAAGTATAATGAAATAACTTGCGACATAATATAAGTTGAAAAACACAGTTGCTATAAATAGCGTAAGTATGTAAACAAAAGTTTGAATCCAAAAGTGCTATCACTAGCGTATGTATGTGTGTATCTTGACTCCAAGCAAATAATCAGAGTGTATGCATGTATGCTTGACCCCAAGCAAGTATGAGTGTACGCGGAAGCATGTATCAAATAGCCAAGTATGAACCTGAGAAACATATAGAAAACTGTCAACGAAAAACGTTGGTGAAATCATAGATGTATTTGTAAACGTTGTTTTTGAACCACAAGATTTAGTATTCCCATAGTTGATTATCAAAATCGTTTGCATTCCAAAAGTATTGTTCGCGAGCACCCAATTATCAAGACTTAACGTTTCCATCCATTGTATACCCCATCCATAGTGCTAGAACAAACACTGTTTCTCGAAAATATATTTCATCCGTAGACGGTAGCGAACCGTCCGAAATGAGGGTTTGTCAAACCCGTATGGCCACACAATATAAGTTCTCGCTTACACCCTGCAAGTGTAACTAATGATAATCGAATTGAGGATTTTTGTTCTAACTCGCTGTGGAATGTTTGTTTTCCTTGTACTTGTGTTCAAAGTATAAAAGTAAGTAGTACAAAATGTAACAAATTATATGTTTCTCAGCCCACAATTTAAAAGTATAAAAAGTTGTTGAAAAGGTGGGACTATGATCTCACCTCGAGTGCACGAGTATAAAAGTACTTCACAAAGTAACGTATGCATGAAAGTTGCTTAGCCTTGACCTAAACAAGTAAGTTGTATCAATTAACCGGTTACGACACAAGGTCGGGTGAAATGTGTTCAATTAGTCCTATGGCTCGTTACGACTCGATTAAGTATAGCATGTGAATCACGTTGTCAAGTTTCATATAAGAAACAAGTATAAAAGCATGTTAGAATGATTGTATAAAAGTTTGGTTAAGTTTGACTAAAAGTCAAACTTGGTCAAAGTCAACGAAAAAGTCAACGAGTTCGGGTCGGGTCCCGAACTATTTTTCTATGCTAAATATTCATATACAAGTATATTAAAACAAGTTTCATGTGAATCGGAGGTCGGTAGCTAGTCAAACATTTCGCGTGAAATGTGACAAAGTGAGCAGAATCTGGCCAGGCGATTCTGCGCGCCGCGCGGGGATGTGGCGCGCCGCGCCACTACCTGGGCAGAGAATTCTGGTCAGTTTTTCCAAGTGTGCACGAACCAAAACCTTTTCCAACCCAATTCTTGACCCGCAAACACTTATAATGCCTATCATATATCGTCGAAAAGGTATTTTGACGAGGAATACAACTAACCACATATCATCAATCAAAAACATCATTTACAATAACCGAAAACTCGTCAATTGATCAAGAAAGGTTTATTTTCAAAGTTTCAAGTTCGTAAAACGTATTTTATGATTCGGGAATCCAATTTACACATACGATATGCCGTTTCGAAGGTAATTAAGCATACATTACAACTAATCACTAACAATTAACATTCCATGGCATTCAAAACATCAAAAGCTCGTTTTAAGTCTATCAAACCCTAACCAAAATCCGCAAAAATCAATATTCATGTTTTTGAAGTTTCCTTAATCAACCTACGCATCAAAAGGAAGCTAGTGATACTAGTAACACAATTAAAACATGAACTTTAACAATTTAACAACATTAACTCATCCAAAATCAAAGATTTAGCACACCCATTTCAAATGTTCAAACTAGTTACTCAAAACAACGAATCGAGCAAACAAAACATATATTCATGTTATACACGAGCCATAGACACTAGCTAACACCATTTCAAGTCAAAAACACGAATTTAGAGAAATCTAGAGTTTTAGAAATGTTACCCAAAATCAATGAAGTTAGTATCAAATCGTAGAGGATGATGAGAGGATCAAGAATATGTAGTCGGATTTGTTGTGAGCTTCCAAGATTGAATTTAGATGATGAATGAATGGAATGAGTTTGTGTGTGTGTTCTTGAGATGGAGAGAAAAGAGAGGAGGGAGATGATGGAATGAATGAAAAATGGGTTGACTAGTTGACCTAGTCAACTAGTTTGCCCATTTGGCAACTCCGGTCCCTCGAGTTTCAAAGCGGGTGCGGGATTTAACCGATCGAATATTTTTAAAACGCTCGAGTAAACGGGTGATGTCAAAATTAAATAGCGGAAATATAATGAACGTTACTCACGGAAACTATTAATTTAAATACGAAAGATTATGTTTAAAAAAAAAAAAAAACGGTGTTAAAATTAAATTTAACGGAAAAACGCGGGATGTTACATTATCCACACCTCAAAAGAAATTTCGTCCCGAAATTTAGTTGGAAGTAGTAGTTGTTGAATCTTCCTCGAGATCTTGCGTTGCCAATTCTACGAGTGAGGGAGAAGTACGTCCTAGGGTATTTAAACGAATTTTGACGGTCGGGATCATATGTTGTTTTAAGGTTTGGCTTCACATTTTATGGTTTCAACCGGTCCTCCTAGGAAGTGAGGGTTATCGTCGATAGTGAGTTCATCAAAGGAGATAACAAGTTCTCGTTTCGCAAAACACGTCTTTAAGTTGATACATCGAATGTAGGATAAACGGAGACTCAAAATGAGTCGGAAAAGTCTAAACGGCTAGCGACGGGTCCAAAACACCCCAAGAATTTAAAGGATCAAAATATCGCGGATTTAGCTTCCTACGTTTTCCCGAAACGGATTGCACCTTTCCAAGGTGCGACTCTTAACGTGACGCGGTTTCCCACGTGGAATTTGAAAGGTTTACGTCTAACATCGGCATAGCTCTTGGTGATTACGAGTCGCGTTGGGTCTCGCTTGAATATGAATAAATTTTCTCGGTTGCTCGGCCCCGGTGAACTGATCATCGTTTACTTGGTTCGACAAAGGAGAATGACGTTTCCGGTCACATGTGGTTTCAAAAGGAGTGACGTTAAAACTCGAATGAAAATCATTGTAGTACGAGGATTCGGTTTAAGGAAAATACTTTTCTCAAGTAAATTTGAAGTTGGTAATACAAACTTGTATTATGGTTTCCAAGGTTTAAATCGCATGTTTGTTCGGTCCGTCGGGTTGTGGATGGTACGCGGTACTCATGTCTAACCGCGGTCCCGAGGCTTTTTGTAAGGTACTCCAAAATCTAGAAGTGAAACGAGGATCTCGATCCGAAACGGGGTACATTTCCCTAAGGCATATTGAACAAGTTTGCTAGGAATTGAAAACGTTAGCTAGGACAAGTTTCTCAAGAAAATTTGCGTCGCGGAAGATTTATCGGTTTCCAAAAACGTTCGTCGGAACTATTCACCCTCGAGGTGAATACTAGTATAACGTGGAGAGTCTCTTCCCCCATTGAGAGTTTAGAGTAGAGATTTCCTGAACCGGAAGTACGAGTGTGATGAGAGAGAAGTTTCCGCCTCGGTGCGAGCATAACGAGTAAATCGTAATTAGTCAATAAGACTGTGCGAGGACGAGATAGTATACACGTGTAACATACGGTTGAAGTTGAGAGGAATCGGTAATTCATTCGGAAGCATAAGTATAGTTCGACAAAAGTCGAAGGGGTGTCCCCGGTATGGTTGTTATCAATTTTCTCGGGGTTTTCGGATGTCCAAACATGAAAGGATGAAGTCATGTACATGGCACATGGTGGTGTTTAGGTTGATCGAGTCTAACCACCATCACGCGTCACTAGAACTTTGGTATGTCTTACCGTAATATAACCACGTTGATCGAGTGTCGTTATATTACGCTAACTCATACCTCCATTCCCACATCACTCTATAGATTCAAGTTCGTGTCATCGCGAAAATCTAAAATGAACAAAATGTAACGACGTCTCAAACGTGACTCGTATTAAATCGAAATAGTTTCTACAACTCTAAAGAAGCGTTTCCCCGCGGGAAGTGTATAAACGATTGTTAACGTCAAATCGGTTCGATTCAAACAATAATGTATTTAGGTATAAAAAGAGTAACGAGTCATGATAACGAGTAGCACGCAACCGTAGTGATAAATGTTGATGACGATACTCACCTAGAGTAGTGATGGTAGTAACACCAAAAAGTAGATAGTAAGAAACACCAGTGGGAAACCGATAGTAAGTTGAAACGGTGGCAATTAACAATCCGGGAGACAGAGTTCCCGAACGAGTGTGACTAACGAAGTCGTCGTCATCCATACGTGTATGAATCATGAATTTACGTGTGTTACCAAAAAGTGACGGAATACGAGTTCGTATGATGAAGGTTGGGTACCATTAAAAAGTTTGCCTAAGAATGATTCAAGTATAATGCACAAGTAGTCAAGTAAGTGCTATCTATAGCAAATGTATGTCAGAATGCAATGGCTAACTATCCGGTTGTAGTCTAGACTCACTAATGCGTCCTAACGACTCTGTTAGACACACTAATGCACGTCCTAGTTCCCTACAACCAACGCTCTGATACCACTTGTAACGACCCGACCAAAACCGTTATTGACGGCGCCGTTAACTTAGGTCCCGTTGCGTGGTCGTAGTCCCTATATGAGACTCGTTTGACCAAAATTATGTCGCATTCATTTGAAAGGTACAAGACTTACAAGTTTAGTTTACAAAACCGTTCGACAACAAGTCTAAGTTTACAAAAGTCATAAAGTATAATGAAATAACTTGCGACATAATATAAGTTGAAAAACACAGTTGCTATAAATAGCGTAAGTATGTAAACAAAAGTTTGAATCCAAAAGTGCTATCACTAGCGTATGTATGTGTGTATCTTGACTCCAAGCAAATAATCAGACTGTATGCATGTATGCTTGACCCCAAGCAAGTATGAGTGTACGCGGAAGCATGTATCAAATAGCCAAGTATGAACCTGAGAAACATATAGAAAACTGTCAACGAAAAACGTTGGTGAAATCATAGATGTATTTGTAAACGTTGTTTTTGAACCACAAGATTTAGTATTCCCATAGTTGATTATCAAAATCGTTTGCATTCCAAAAGTATTGTTCGCGAGCACCCAATTATCAAGACTTAACGTTTCCATCCATTGTATACCCCATCCATAGTGCTAGAACAAACACTGTTTCTCGAAAATATATTTCATCCGTAGACGGTAGCGAACCGTCCGAAATGAGGGTTTGTCAAACCCGTATGGCCACACAATATAAGTTCTCGCTTACACCCTGCAAGTGTAACTAATGATAATCGAATTGAGGATTTTTGTTCTAACTCGCTGTGGAATGTTTGTTTTCCTTGTACTTGTGTTCAAAGTATAAAAGTAAGTAGTACAAAATGTAACAAAGTATATGTTTCTCAGCCCACAATTTAAAAGTATAAAAAGTTGTTGAAAAGGTGGGACTATGATCTCACCTCGAGTGCACGAGTATAAAAGTACTTCACAAAGTAACGTATGCATGAAAGTTGCTTAGCCTTGACCTAAACAAGTAAGTTGTATCAATTAACCGGTTACGACACAAGGTCGGGTGAAATGTGTTCAATTAGTCCTATGGCTCGTTACGACTCGATTAAGTATAGCATGTGAATCACGTTGTCAAGTTTCATATAAGAAACAAGTATAAAAGCATGTTAGAATGATTGTATAAAAGTTTGGTTAAGTTTGACTAAAAGTCAAACTTGGTCAAAGTCAACGAAAAAGTCAACGCGTTCGGGTCGGGTCCCGAACTATTTTTCTATGCTAAATATTCATATACAAGTATATTAAAACAAGTTTCATGTGAATCGGAGGTCGGTAGCTAGTCAAACATTTAGCGTGAAATGTGACAAAGTGAGCAGAATCTGGCCAGGCGATTCTGCGCGCCGCGCGGGGATGTGGCACGCCGCGCCACTACCTGGGCAGAGAATTCTGGTCAGTTTTTCCAAGTGTGCACGAACCAAAACCTTTTCCAACCCAATTCTTGACCCGCAAACACTTATAATGCCTATCATATATCGTCGAAAAGGTATTTTGACGAGGAATACAACTAACCACATATCATCAATCAAAAACATCATTTACAATAACCGAAAACTCGTCAATTGATCAAGAAAGGTTTATTTTCAAAGTTTCAAGTTCGTAAAACGTATTTTATGATTCGGGAATCCAATTTACACATACGATATGCCGTTTCGAAGGTAATTAAGCATACATTACAACTAATCACTAACAATTAACATTCCATGGCATTCAAAACATCAAAAGCTCGTTTTAAGTCTATCAAACCCTAACCAAAATCCGCAAAAATCAATATTCATGTTTTTGAAGTTTCCTTAATCAACCTACGCATCAAAACGAAGCTAGTGATACTAGTAACACAATTAAAACATGAACTTTAACAATTTAACAACATTAACTCATCCAAAATCAAAGATTTAGCACACCCATTTCAAATGTTCAAACTAGTTACTCAAAACAACGAATCGAGCAAACAAAACATATATTCATGTTATACACGAGCCATAGACACTAGCTAACACCATTTCAAGTCAAAAACACGAATTTAGAGAAATCTAGAGTTTTAGAAATGTTACCCAAAATCAATGAAGTTAGTATCAAATCATAGAGGATGATGAGAGGATCAAGAATATGTAGTCGGATTTGTTGTGAGCTTCCAAGATTGAATTTAGATGATGAATGAATGGAATGGGTTTGTGTGTGTGTTCTTGAGATGGAGAGAAAAGAGAGGAGGGAGATGATGGAATGAATGAAAAATGGGTTGACTAGTTGACCTAGTCAACTAGTTTGCCCATTTGGCAACTCCGGTCCCTCGAGTTTCAAAGCGGGTGCGGGATTTAACCGATCGAATATTTTTAAAACGCTCGAGTAAACGGGTGATGTCAAAATTAAATAGCGGAAATATAATGAACGTTACTCACGGAAACTATTAATTTAAATACGAAAGATTATGTTAAAAAAAAAAACGGTGTTAAAATTAAATTTAACGGAAAAACGCGGGATGTTACACCAATGCTCAGCTCTTAGCAGCCCATGTGAGTCACCTAACACATGTGGGAACCATCATTTGGCAACTAGCATGAAATATCTCATAAAATTACAAAAATATGAGTAATCATTCATGACTTATTTACATGAAAATAAAATTACATATCCTTTATATCTAATCCATACACCAACGACCAAAAACACCTACAAACACTTTCATTCTTCAATTTTCTTCTTCTAATTGATCTCTCTCAAGTTCTATCTTCAAGTTCTAAGTGTTCTTCATATATTTTACAAGATCTAGTTACATAAAATCAAGAATACTTTCAAGTTTGCTAGCTCACTTCCAATCTTGTAAGGTGATCATCCAACCTCAAGAAATCTTTGTTTCTTACAGTAGGTTATCATTCTAATACAAGGTAATAATCATATTCAAACTTTGGTTCAATTTCTATAACTATAACAATCTTATTTCAAGTGATGATCTTACTTGAACTTGTTTTCGTGTCATGATTCTGCTTCAAGAACTTCGAGCCATCCAAGGATCCGTTGAAGCTAGATCCATTTTTCTCTTTTCCAGTAGGTTTATCCAAGGAACTTAAGGTAGTAATGATGTTCATAACATCATTCGATTCATATATATAAAGCTATCTTATTCGAAGGTTTAAACTTGTAATCACTAGAACATAGTTTAGTTAATTCTAAACTTGTTCGCAAACAAAAGTTAATCCTTCTAACTTGACTTTTAAAATCAACTAAACACATGTTCTATATCTATATGATATGCTAACTTAATGATTTAAAACCTGGAAACACGAAAAACACCGTAAAACCGGATTTACGCCGTCGTAGTAACACCGCGGGCTGTTTTGGGTTAGTTAATTAAAAACTATGATAAACTTTGATTTAAAAGTTGTTATTCTGAGAAAATGATTTTTATTATGAACATGAAACTATATCCAAAAATTATGGTTAAACTCAAAGTGGAAGTATGTTTTCTAAAATGGTCATCTAGACGTCGTTCTTTCGACTGAAATGACTACCTTTACAAAAACGACTTGTAACTTATTTTTCGGACTGTAAACCTATACTTTTTATGTTTAGATTCATAAAATAGAGTTCAATATGAAACCATAGCAATTTGATTCACTCAAAACGGATTTAAAATGAAGAAGTTATGGGTAAAACAAGATTGGATAATTTTTCTCATTTTAGCTACGTGAAAATTGGTAACAAATCTATTCTAACCATAACTTAATCAACTTGTATTGTATATTATGTAATCTTGAGATACCATAGACACGTATACAATGTTTCGATCTATCATGTCGACACATCTATATATATTTCGGAACAACCATAGACACTCTATATGTGAATGTTGGAGTTAGCTATACAGGGTTGAGGTTGATTCCAAAATATATATAGTTTGAGTTGTGATCAATACTGAGATACGTATACACTGGGTCGTGGATTGATTCAAGATAATATTTATCGATTAATTTTTGTACATCTAACTGTGAACAACTAGTTGTAGGTTACTAACGAGGACAGCTGACTTAATAAACTTAAAACATCAAAATATATTAAAAGTGTTGTAAATATATTTTGAACATACTTTGATATATATGTATATATTATTATAGGTTCGTGAATCAACCAGTGGCCAAGTCTTACTTCCCAACGAAGTAAAAATCTGTGAAAGTGAGTTATAGTCCCACTTTTAAAATCTAATATTTTGGGATGAGAATACATGCAGTTTTTATAAATGATTTACAAAATAGACACAAGTACGTGAAACTACATTCTATGATTCAATTATCGAAATCGAATATGCCCCTTTTTATTAAGTCTGGTAATCTAAGAATTAGGGAACAGACACCCTAATTGACGCGAATCCTAAAGATAGATCTATCGGGCCCAACAAGCCCCATCCAAAGTACCGGATGCTTTAGTACTTCGAAATTTATATCATATCCGAAGGGTGTCCCGGAATGATGGGGATATTCTTATATATGCATCTTGTTAATGTCGGTTACCAGGTGTTCACCATATGAATGATTTTTATCTCTATGTATGGGATGTGTATTGAAATATGAAATCTTGTGGTCTATTATTATGATTTGATATATATAGGTTAAACCTATAACTCACCAACATTTTTGTTGACGTTTTAAGCATGTTTATTCTCAGGTGATTATTAAGAGCTTCCGCTGTCGCATACTTAAATAAGGACGAGATTTGGAGTCCATGCTTGTATGATATTGTGTAAAAACTGCATTCAAGAAACTTATTTTGTTGTAACATATTTGTATTGTAAACCATTATGTAATGGTCGTGTGTAAACAGGATATTTTAGATTATCATTATTTGATAATCTACGTAAAGCTTTTTAAAACCTTTATCTATGAAATAAAGGTTATGGTTTATTTTAAAAATGAATGCAGTCTTTGAAAAACGTCTCATATAGAGGTCAAAACCTCGCAACGAAATCAATTAATATGGAACATTTTTAATCAATAAGAACGAGACATTTCACAAAGGTACGTATTTAATTAATAGTACGCTTATAACCTACTCGTTATGTGATTAGCTGAACTAAAGTGTTGGTTAGGTGTAAGTGCATATATGTATATGTGTATATATATATAGGTATATTCAAATGCGTGCGTGTACGCGTATATGAATGTGTCGTGTTTGGCATCGAGTCGTGTGAGACTTAAGGTTGAGGTATTGACGTGCATAGGAAGGGTGAAAGTTGTTGTGTTTATGTTTGAACCCTTGATTCATGTTTAATTGTCGAAGTGACCAGACCTAGGCTAACGTCGCGCCGCGACAAACGGGTCCGCGCCGCGACAAACAAAGCGAAACCATATCAGAACTTGAGTTAAGAAGGGTGGTTTTTCCTTCTTTATGTCGCGCTGCGATAAAGGAGCCTCGCGGCGACACATCTGCAATTCTGACTCCGAATTCTGCTTAATTTATATAGGGTTTAGTGGCAAATTTGTCTTTTCGCATGTAGATCTGGATGGAGCCTTTAATATCAACCACTTATTCTTCATTTCTCATTTCTTTTCCTTTTTCTTTCTTAATTTCCTCTCAAATCCTAAAACCCACTTAGTTTAAATTTAAGATTTGAAGGTGAAGTTTTGTGAATCAATCCTAGAAGCGAGAATTAAAGTTGTTCATCGTATCTCTAGCTACACGTTCATAGTCTTGATAAGTTCTAACTCTAAGTCTCGAGTTTTAACTAGTTTAAACTAGGGTTTGGTTCATATGAAACTAGTGTGACCCATTTGAGGGTTAAATGGGTGGGTTTTGGGTTGAATTGTTGAAAAGAAACCCTAAATAGCTATTATCTAGGGTTTGGTCTTGTGATTTGAGGTTGTAAGTGCTAAATGATGTTGTTAGTCATTAATGCACTTTTAAAATGATGAAAGGGTTGTTATTGTGTAAGTTTGACTTGATTTGTAAGTCAAAGAGTCAAAAGAGCACTAGTTGACCTAATCGGGTGAAATGGTTATGAAATACACCAAGTTTATGTTAGTTGATGTTATTAAACCCTAATCACTAGCTTCTAGTGATTTATGACGAGGCATGGCCATTAATGGGCGGTTTTGGTGTAGTTGAGTCATTTAATGCAAACGGGTCATTAAATGCTCAAGGGTTGTGGTTGGCATTTAATTCAACTAGTTTGCATGTTAATAAATGCATAATGTAATAGTGTCACGACCCGGAAAATTTTGACTAATTTTTAATTCGAACTCTCGATACAATATTGTATTTTGACACGATAAGCAAAGTCTGTTAGGTTGAGTCTCAAAAAGTTTTTAACCGTTTTCATATATGCAATTGACTTTCGACTGTTTTCGACGATTCACGAACAACTGTTAATAAATTGATATATATATATATATATATATATATATATATATATATATATATATATATACATATATATATATATATATATATATATATATATATATATATATATATATATATATATATATATATATATATATATATATATATATATAGAGAAATTAGAAAAGGTGTGTTGTATGCCTTTTCAACTAGTTCATTTTCGGGATAAGTTCCAAGTATTATATTAGATAATTTGAAGTAACATGTGACTAAGATAAATAAATAAAAGAGTTGTTGAATTGATATCAATTAAGATTCACGAGTGCTCCATTATTAGTACTATATTATTTCTTTAATATCAATTATTAACTACGTGGTAATATTCTTGTATCATATATTTGTTTACATATATTGACAATCATCACTCTCTTTTGCTGTGTCTAATTCCATCACAAACACCTTTCTGTTAGCTATCTCTTTCCCTCTATCTCTTTGCTTCTATATATCTTCTCACCTAGATAAATACGCTAACATATACACATATAGAGAGATACCACACCAGTTCTTCTTTCCTCCTTCCATCTTTTCTTTCGAATACCATCTTCTTTATTTAGAACACACGCCACCATGTAAACTGTTGTAGCTGTTATTCATCGTGACCAAACCACCACTTGAAATCATTACAATTGTCATTGAACCACCACAAAACGGCTGCAGCTGCAGAGGCTATGTTTTTCTGTTTCTTTTCCATTGTTAACACCAATCACCATAACCAATCTTAAAACCTCATACTCTTGTTATTATTCAATTCCCTGCGAGTACCTTCTGTTTTGAAACCACAACACGTTACTTTGGAACCCATGTGAACCACTTCAAACCATGATCCATCACCCTTGCCACCTTTAACATCTAAAACACCACTTTCAATCATCACTTTGGAAAGCATTCACCATCATAACTGCCACCAGGGCTAAACTGCTATCTATTCATCCTGTTTTTGTCAAACAACACAACAAGACCTATCTAGCTACCAATCACCACACACCACATATGTATTCTGTATTTCTGTGTAAACAGCCCCAAAACCCAACCACTAATCTCCACCACCAAACACCATCAAATCTTTTTACATTAACTAAACCTGTTCATGAATCAAATCGGATTTTTTTTTATAAAATGCAAAAGAAAACAAATTACTTCAACCTGTCATAAGCGAACCAAACAGATAGATTACATCGTAGTAAATTTGATGAATTGATTAATAGCATATGATGAACAATGACGGCTAATAAAAATATAATTATATAACTTAATAAGTAAATAAATAAAAGAACACAAAATTTTGGTTTCTGGCCTCTACTGTTACTCGGTAATGATAGTAACCGACGATAATTAGATCAACGATGATGATGATAATGATAATTAATGCAGTACCTGAAATCATACGCTGCTGTGATTATTTTGATTTCTTCCTAGTTGAACAAACACCAAAAATCGAACCCTGCTATGTTAAAGGCTGCTGCTCCTCTGATTCGTAAGGCGTTGCAGCTGCTTTTTCCTCTTTTTGATTGATCGATTGTTGAACCCACAAAACTAGATCGATCGATTTGTTGTTACTTCATGTGTTGAGCCGAACGATTTCATCACGCACACCCATCGGTTAGTTTATGAACTGGATACGAATTCGGCCAATTGGACCTAAATTGGATTGCAACTTGGGCTTCTTGTTAAATATTAATGGACTTCCTAATTTCCATTTATTAATTAAGGTATAAAATTTATATTTATATAATGTTTATTGTTATTGATTAATATTAGTAATATTATTATAATTAGTATTCTTATTATTGTATTATAATTATTACAATTATTATTATTATTATTATTATTAATATTATTATTATTATTAAAACTATCATTTTTATTGGAAATTATTATCATTATTCTTATGACAAATAAATATTATGCATATAAAAATATATTTTTATTACATATAATTATATATTAAACATATTAACATTTTTTTTATATATAAATGATACATATAACAAATTATTAATATAAAATTAATTTTATATGTATGTATGTATGTATGTATATGCATATATATATATATATATATATATATATATATATATATATATATATATATATATATATATATATATATATATATATAACTACAAACATTAATTATTTAAATATATATATACAGATTAAATATAGATAACATATAATTTTAGATATTATAAATAAAATATATATATTCTAATTGCGATCTAGTATAAATTTTGTATAACTACAACACTAAATATATATATATATATATATATATATATATATATATATATATATATATATATTATAAAATTTATAGATGAAATTACTTGAGTACAATTATATGTGTTAATATATATACTTAATATAGGTTCGTGAATCTGAGGTCAACTCTACACTTGTTAAATGACATCATATGTATTTTTACTACAAAATACAGTATGGTGAGTTTCATTTGCTACCTTTTTAATTGCTTTTGCAATATATATTTTTGGGCTGAGAATACATGCGCTGCTTTTATAAATGTTTACGAAATAGACACAAGTACTTAAAAATATATTCTACGTTGAGTTGTACCACTGGCATACTTCCATGTAGCTTGGTAACTACTATTTACATGGGTATTGTAAACGCGAATCCTGTTGATAGATCTATCGGGCCTGACAACCCCAACCGGACTGGACGACCAGTTTTCAACAGTTGCACAGTACTTCGTTTCGTTACTACATTTGGTACAGTGTAGTGAGATTTCAGAATAAAGGGAATATGCGACGTTGATTAAATGTTAAGTATGGTTACCAAGTGCTCAACCACTTAGAATGCTTTACATACACTTGCGAGTGTATTATGTTTATGATTACGGAAATCTTGTGGTCTATTAATATATTGAAATGATTATCACGATAAACCTATGAACTCACCAACCTTTTGGTTGACACTTTTAAACATGTTTATTCTCAGGTACGAATTAAGTCTTCCACCGTGCATTTGCTCATTTTAAAGACATTACTTGGAGTCATTCATGGCATATTTAAGTCAGTACCTCGCAATGGGACCAGATGTTGATGACTTCGTCCAGGTGGATAAGGACGGGTTATCACAAATAGGTACGTTACATTGAAGGTTTGCAAGCTCGGTTAGCTTCCACAAGAGTCTTGAGGTGAGTGGAATGATTATACATGTGTGTATATAATGTATTTACTTGTACGAGATTCGATGTGGGTTTTAAGTTCGGGCGATCGATACCACATCGAGTCATTATATGATATGGGTTTAAAGTTCGGGCGTTCGATACCATGTCATATATGTGTGTGGGCGTGAAGTGTGGGTTTAAAGTTCGGGTTTTCGATACCACATTACACGTGATGGGTGGGTTTAAAAATCGGGCGTTCGATACCACTCAGGGGTTAGTGATATATTTTGTTGTACACTAACGGTTGTTGGGAACACCGATGGGAAATTCGAAGTACCATTCCCTTGTACCATTGGTTAACCATGGTTATGTGTTTTAGTGTAGCATATTATATTGTTCGAGTTATATATGCTTTCTTTGTACTAGCTTGTGGTCTTGGAGATTTAGCGTTATGCTTTGCGTTGGCATGCCTTTTAAATTGCTAGCATGTATGAGGTAATTGTGTATGTGTTTGCATGTAAGTAGATTATATATGTATGTGTATAATTATTGCATTCACTAAGCGTTAGCTTACCCTCTCGTTGTTTATCTTTTTAGATGCAGGCGCAGTTAAGGGCAAGGAGGTTATCGGACATTAGGCGTCCCGTGATGATGCTTTGTCAGAGTTTCGATGTTGGCCTAACGTTTGGGTAGTTTAGTCCCAAACCATGCTCGAAGTGTCGTTTGGATTATAAACTATCAATAGTAATGGGTCAAACTTGTACTAAACTTTATTCGTGGCCCTCGTGCCTTTTGTAAACAACTAATTGTTGTGCGTTTTAAATGGAACTCGTGAAATGGGTTACACAATTATTTGTCGTGTAATTGTGTTGTATAAAAAAAAAAATTATCGTATGGATTACGGGTTGGGTTGTTACAGGGAGGGACGAGAACTTTTATTATTATTATTTTTAATCTTATTGAATTATAGTATGCCAAAAACATTTAAAAAACCCAAAAATCTTTGCTTTTAAAACAATGCTTTGAAATGACAAATTTTTAAAATTTTGTCGAGGGACGGACTAGGACATCGATCCGAAACAACCTCGTCCTAAATAACAAGGAAAACAAAATTTTAAATTTATTAATTTTTATTTTATTAAGTAAAAGGATATAAAAAAAATTATCAGACCCCATGCGATCGCATGGGGTTTCCTCTTAAACCTCATGCGGTCGCATGAGGCCAAAATGCTGGGCAGAATGATAAAGTCCATCGACTGTCTCTGTTCTCATCACAATACACACACATACATACGAGCATATACACACATACACTCCTCAAATCACCATTTTTTCACCAAATTCAACCAAATTTCATCCTACAATCCGCTCTAATCATGCCTAGGTTCGGATTTTTTAGCAAGAAGGTGAAACTTACACCCCTAAACTCTTAAATTTCTTAGTTTTTGTGATAATTACCAATATTTTACCTAATTTATTTTGGTTAATTTCTAATGTAATTAGTGTTAAATTGTTAGTATATTATGCATGTATAACCTAGATTGATGCTATTTAACATGATTTGAAGCCAAAAACTTCAAAATTTTTAGAAATCTATGATTTGTGTTCTTGAGCAATTTGGGGCTTTTTGATATAAACAGGTTATGGCCGATTTTTGTCATGAATTATTGCTAAATTAAGTAGCCAATTTTTGTCATGAATTATTGCTAAATTAAGTAGTGTAACATGTTTAGGTAGCTAAATGATCCAAACTTTGATCCTAAACATGATTTTTGAGAATTAAAGTGGACTTTTTAGGTCTAAAATTCATGAACTTGATTAAATTGATGTAAATGCCATTTGAAACTTGTTTAATTGCTAGTAATGGTTGTTTTAACATGTTATTTAAGTTGAATTGTGATGCCCCGTACAAAACCATCGTGTATGAATTATCAACAACAGGATCATTACAAGGTTAAGTACTATATGCTGTAATAAAAGAAGTTGCATTCACGATAAAAAAAAAGGTGACGTCATAACCGACATCAAATGTTTTACACCAACAGTATGCTTCTACGAATAGCAAGCATGAATAAATGTATGTGACCCTTAGGTCGTTACAAAACATAGTTCAAAAGTATTAAAGTTTGAATGCAAGATAAATAGTTCATGCGGTGATAACACTAGAGCAGCGGGTGTCTACGACAAGACTAGCATGACAGCGGAAGCAAATAACCTTAAGAACCTGAGAAAAACATGCTTAAAAACGTCAACACAAAGGTTGGTGAGCTATAGTTTAAGTATAATAGTATGTAAGGTAGGCCACGAGATTTCAGTGCTACAAAGAGCGTTTCAAAACAGTATGATAAAGTATATGTTAACTGTGGGCACTTGGTAACTAACTTAATGTTTATACCCCCTGAAAGTACAATTGGCAAGTACGTATGTCTATGAAGTATTAAACACTCGTTAAATGCTAGCGTTACTAGCCCGAGTGGGGATATCAAACCCTATGGATCCATATCTAAGATTCGCGTTCACCGGTTCAAAAACCAATGACTAAAAGTTACCGAGCTAAAGGGAATGTTTCTGCCATTATATAACCCACACATATATAAGTTTAAGTACTCGTGCCTAATATGTAAAACATAAAATCCGCATGTATTCTCAGTTCCCAAAATAAGTTAAAGTAAAAAGGGAATGCTATAACTCACAATGATAAAGTAGCGGTAAAGTCGAGTCGGGAAAAGTGTGCAAGTAATCGGTCCGAAAGTCCTCAACCTAAGTCAAATAGTACTAAATCAGTAAATCATCCAAAAAGGTTTAAAAGTATGTAAATAAGGTCTTAAAGGTCATCATCATTCATCATTTAACAAAAGATGTAAAGTAAGTTTCGTTTATGAAAGTAGTTTAAAACAAGGGCTGAGTTCGGTAAGTCACCACGGCCTCTACCCTTACTGAATTAAGGTGAGACTAGTGGACATGGCTCCGTATATGAGTCTTTTAAGTGTGGTAAAATTTACAGAAGCAAACTCGTCTTCGTTTGACCGTGGCGACGGTCTAAGTGCGAGTAGGTCATAAATTTCTGCACAACGTTAAAAGGACATAGTGACGATCGGAGGGCCATAAATCCTAAACCGTAACTCGGATTAAGATGAATCCTATATGAAAAGTTATCTAATCGAACAGAGATATCTGAAAATCAACATTAAAACAGCTCAGGTCTTACTGATCAGACCCAGAAACAGAAAAACAGTAGGGTCAGTAGGTTCCGGTGGTTCTTGGTGCTCGATGCTTATCATGGTTCTCATCCTTGATGCATATAGCTTCAAGTGTACAACTCGTTGATGTGTTTATATCATATTTACCATGGTTTGAACATCATAACCCAAGTGTAAGTCTAAGACATGAAGCACAACTCATTTAAGAGTTGTATAAAGTTTGATGAACCAAAGTTACATCAAAGTCTTAGATCTAACACATACATGAACTTTAAAACTAATAATAAGTTACAAACTTGAAAGTGAACTTATGAAATCAAGATCTTGAGTTGTAGAACATAGTTCTTTAGTTTGATCTTGAAGATCCAAGACTCAAAAGTCTAGATCAAGCATAAGTATACAAAGTTATATTTAAAGAAAACTTATTTGTGTGTTCTTGAACTTTCAAGTTAACTTTAAGTTTTAAGAAAGTATGAGATCAAGACTAACTTGTAGTACTTTACCAACAACAACAACAAACATGAAATTAAAGTGTATAAAATGAAGAAGTAAACTAAGTAAACAAGTAATTTGTTCATGGTTGTTCATACTTTAAAGATTCAACCAAAGTTTGATCTTTAAGAAAAGTAAACATTAAGTTCACTTCATGTACTTCAAGTATGAGTTACAACACAAGAACTTTCCTTCTTTAAACAAGTATTGGAGATCATAAACTAGGAAGTTTAGGTCTTGTATGTTCTTATTATGAACAAGATAATATGAAGAATGAAACTAAGTAGTTTGATTCTTGAAACTAATAAAGAATAACAAGTAAGTAACAACAACTAGTAACTACAAGTAATCCAACATTAAACAAGAACAAGTAACAAAAGATGATGATGACGATACATGTAGCATATGCTACGGTTTTCATGAAGAATCAAAGAGAGAAAAGAGCCTTGTTACTTACTAGTTTAGAGAGAAAAATGAGAGAAGAATGAAAGTAAGTTGAAGTGTGTGTTTTTGAGAGAGAACTTAGCAAGTGAAGTAATGAAAAATGAAATCAAAAATCCTCCTTCTAGCCATTAAGGCCGACGGCCTGCAGTCTCACAAGAGGGGATGGCTTGGTTCTTTGGTCACTAGTATGTAAAGCTTCAAAAGTTGGTTAAAAGGATGGTTTACATGGGGATTAAGTGCCAACTAGATTCCAATTGAAACAACTAACTAGTTAGGCTCCTAAGTGGTACTTACACATGAAAGACTTGGGTTAAATAGTCCATTTAAGAAGTAGGGTGGGCTAATCAAGTCCATGTACAAAAGTAAAGCCCAAGTTTGTAAGTAGTTAACAAGTAATCCAATAAAAGTCCATTAATACTAATAAAGGCCCAAGTAATTAACTAGTAACTTTTAGTTAATTAAAATGATTAATAAAACTAATCATGAATGTAAATAATATGTGAAAATATTATTCGTGTAAGTTTCGTGTGTCACAAAGACGTTTCGGGCATTCAAAAGTCAAGTACGGGCAATCATGGCAACATGTAAATGTAATAACATACTTTCGTTTAATCACACGTATTAATAATAATAATTATTAATAAATAAACGTTGGAAAATCTAGGGTCGTTACATTACCCACCTGTTAAAGAAAATTTCGTCCCAAAATTTTAAGCTGAGGAAGATGGAGGAGTCGGGAAAAGGTGAGGATACTTCCGCATCATTTGATCCTCTCGCTCCCAAGTAAACTCAGGTCCTCGTTTGGCATTCCATCGCACTCGGACGATCAGAATCTTGTTGCGTTTCAAAGTTTTGATCTCATGATCCATAATTTCAACAGGTTCTTCCACAAAGTGAAGTTTGTCATCAATTGTAAGTTCTTCCAGTGGTATGATAAGTTCGGGTGCAGCAAGACACTTCTTCAAGTTCGACACGTGGAAGGTAGGATGAACTGAGCTCAATTGTGCTGGTAGATCCAAACGGTAAGCACCGGGTCCAACACATTCCAAGATTTCAAAAGGACCAATGTATCATGGGTTTAACTTTCCACGTTTTCCAAAATGGATCACACCTTTCCAAGGTGCAACCTTCAACATTACACGATCACCAACGTTGAATTCAAAGTCCTTACGTTTAAGATCAGCATAACTCTTTTGACGGTCACGAGCAGTCTTTATTCTAGCTTGAATCTGAGCAATCTTCTCCGTTGTTTCGTGGACTACCTCGGGTCCGGTGATTTGCTTTTCGCCTACTTCGGCCCAACAAATAGGAGATCGGCACTTGCGGCCATACAATGCTTCAAAAGGCGCGGTATTAATGCTCGAGTGATAACTGTTGTTGTACGAGAATTCGGCTAGTGGCAAATGCCTTTCCCAGGCCTTTCCAAAATCAATGACACATGCACGCAACATGTCTTCCAACGTCTGAATTGTTCGTTCACTTTGCCCGTCAGTCTGAGGATGATAAGCAGTACTCATGTCAAGACGAGTTCCCATGGCTTCTTGCAAAGAACTCCAAAATCTAGAGGCAAAACGGGGATCGCGATCGGAGATGATCGATAAAGGTACACCGTGTCGTGATACAACCTCCTTAATGTAAAGTTGAGCAAGTCTTTCCATTGTATCTGTTTCCTTCATAGCTAGAAAGTGTGCAGATTTGGTAAGGCGGTCAACAATAACCCAAATGGTATCGTATCCGCCCACCGTCTTCGGCAGCTTAGTAATGAAATCCATTGTTATCCGTTCCCACTTCCATTGTGGGATTTCCGGTTGTTGAAGTAACCCAGAAGGTCTCTGATGTTCGGCCTTAACTTTCGAGCAAGTCAAACACTTCCCAACATAAGTTGCAACGTCTTTCTTAAGATTCAGCCACCAATACTGTTCTTTATGGTCGTAGTACATTTTGCCCGCTCCGGGATGAATCGAATATCTTGACTTGTGGGCTTCATCAAGTATAAGGTTCCGTAGATCTCCATAAAGAGGTACCCAAATTTTTCCGGCATAACATCGGAGTCCAGACTCCCTAACCTCGAATCGAGAGACAAGTATGTTCAAATGTTCGTGAGATATGTTCTCCTCCTTGAGAGCCTCATATTGGGCTACTCTAATCTGGCTGTTGAGGTTCGAATGGATGGTGATGTTCAGAGCCCTAACACGAAGAGGTGCCGTCCTCTCCTTTCGGCTTAAAGTGTCAGCTACAACATTGGCCTTGCCAGGGTGATAACGGAGTTCACAATCATAGTCGTTGAGCGTCTAGATCCATTGACGCTGTCTCATATTCAGTTGCTTCTGATCAAAGATGTGCTGGAGACTCTTGTGATCGGTGAAGATAGTGCTCTTAGTTCCATACAAATAGTGTCTCCACAATTTAAGCGCAAAGACAACGGCTCCAAGTTCAAGATCATGAGTAGTGTAGTTCCGCTCGTGAATCTTCAATTGGTGGGAGGCATAGGCAATAACTTTTGATCGTTGCATCAGTACACAACCAAAACCACTCTTCGATGCATCACAATAAACAACAAAGTCGTCACTGCCCTCAGGAAGTGATAGGATAGGTGCGGTGGTTAACTTCTTCTTCAAAGTTTGGAATGCTGATTCGTGTGCGGGTTCCCAAATGAACTTCTTGCCCTTGTGAGTCAGCGCGGTCAAAGGACGCGCAATCAGAGAGAAACCTTCGATAAACCTTCGGTAATAACCGGCGAGACCTAGGAATTGGCGAATATGAGTCGGAGTAGTGGGGGTCTCCCACTTGCTGTAGCTTCAATCTTGGCGGGGTCAACTTTGATACCCTGGTCGCTCACAACATGATCCAGAAATTGAACTTCCTTCAACCAAAATTCACACTTGGAGAATTTGGCGTAAAGTTGCTCTTGTCTCAAGAGTTCAAGTACTAGTCGGAGGTGTTGCTCATGCTCTTCTTCGCTCTTAGAGTAGATGAGGATATCATCTATGAAGATGATAACAAACTTATCTAAGTACGGCTTGCAGACACGATTCATGAGATCCATGAACACGGCAGGTGCATTTGTCAAACCGAATGGCATCACGAGAAACTCATAATGACCATAACGGGTCCTGAATGCAGTTTTCATCACGTCACTTTCCTTCACCCTCAACTGGTGATAACCGGATCGTAAATCTATCTTTGAGTAAATGCTCGATCCTTGTAGTTGATCAAAAAGATCATCAATTCGTGGAAGAGGATACCGATTCTTGAGAGTCAATTTGTTGAGCTCACGGTAGTCGATACACATATGGAAGGATCTGTCCTTCTTCTTCACAAACAGAACAGGTGCGCCCCAAGGCGAGAAGCTTGGTTAGATAAATCCTCTATCAAGTAGTTCTTGTAGTTGGCTTTGTAATTCTTGCATCTCAGAAGGTGCGAGTCTATAAGGTGTGCGAGCTACAGGTGCAGCTCCTGGCACTAAGTCAATCTGAAACTCTACGGCTCTCGGCGGCGGCAATCCAGGCAATTCCTCTGGGAAGACATCGGAAAATTTGTTCACAATTCGAACATCGTTCACGCTCTTCACCTCAGTTTCTACCGCTTTCACATGTGCTAGGACAGCAAAACGTCCATTCTTCATGATCTTTTACGCTTTCACGCAACTAATGAGGTTCAGCTTCTAGGTACATCTCTCTCCGTAGATAACCAGTGGTTCGCCATCTCCTTGTGGTACGCGAAGTGCTTTATCTCCACAGATAATATCGGCCTTTATCTTACTCAACCAATCCATACCGACGATCACATCAAAACTTCCTAGTTTGATAGGTATCAAATCAATTTCGAAATCTGCACCAGCTATGTTGATAATAGCTCCTCGACTAATGTGGTCAACTTTTTCAAGTTTATCGTTGGAGACTTCGACAAGCATACTCCCTTTTAACGGGACTAATGACCAATTAATCTTATCGCAAAAATGTCTACATACATAACTTCTATCCGCACCAGTATCAAACAAGACAGAAGCTAAAAGATTGTTGATTTTAAATATACGTGTCACCAAGTCGGGGTTTTCGCGTGCTTCCCTTGCATTAACATTGAAAGCTCTAGCACGCGGTGGTCCGCCATCTTTTCGCTTATTTGGACACGCATTTCTGAAATGGCCCGTCTGCCCGCATTCGTAACACTTCTTCAGCCATGTGGGGTTCGGCTTCCCATTCAAAGTGGTGACCTTGCAGTCTTTTCCAACATGCCCAGACCGTTGGCACTTCTCACATACAACATTGCAATACCCAGTGTGGTGTTTGTAACACCTCTTGCATTGAGGTAGGGTTCCCTTGTAGTTCGGGTTGGAGTTGGTGTTGTTGTTGGGGTTGGGGTTTCCACCATTGTTGTTTCCTCTGAAACCCTCATGTCGTTTCGCCGGGTTCTGTTCATAGTTTCTTCCCCTGTTGTTGTTGTTGTTGTTGTGGTTATCCTATTTGCGCTTCTCACTAGTACCCACTTCAGACTTAGTTTTCTCCGGTTCATCGATGGTTATTTGATTCATCAAGTTATGTGCCATGCGCATCGCTTCGGGAACATTTGGTGGTTTGGATGAGGTAACATTTCCCTTAGTGCTCTTAGGGAGTCCCCAGAAGTATCTCTCCATTCGCTTGAATTTCGGGGTGACCATTGTCGGACACATCTGGGCTAGTTCCAAAAATCTCCTGTTGTAACCATCAAGGTCGTTCCCAACGGCCTTTAACTGCATGAACTCCATTTCCATCTTTTGTATTTCGGTTCTCGGACAATACTCCTCAATCATGGCACACTTAAATTCCTCCCATGGTGTAGCATACACCTCATCAATGCCTTGTGCCTGTGCCATTGTGTTCCACCATGTGAGCGCGCCGTCAGATAGCGTGCAAGAAGCAAATTTGGTTTTGCTGTCCTCCGAACAGTTGCTAACTCGAAATACTGATTCAAGTTTCTCGAACCATCTGGTGAGACCAACCGGTCCCTCAGTGCCGCTGAAGTTATGTGGTTTACAGCTCTGGAATTCCTTGTAAGTACACCCATTTCGAACGGGTGGGATAATCGGTGGTGGTGGCGGTGTAGCTTGGAGGTTTCTTTCTGCTAGGGCTGCGGCTACACATTCTTGGATCATCTCTTCAATTTGAGCAGCAGTAGGTGTGGATCGACCGTTAGCCATGGTGTTCTATACAAACATTTTGACTCAAGTCAAAATCCAGCATTCAATATATAATAATATAGTATATAACAACCAACATGTAAACAGCACAACACATGTTAATTAAGTAACGCAAGTTGATACAAGTACCGCAAAACACCATACAGTAACGTAGATAGAACACTTGTGCAAAAAGTAACATCACAAAGTTTCCATTAATTAATAATAAGTTTCATACATCATGATAGGTTCGTACAATACATAAGTGAAATATGAAACTACAACTAGATTACATAACGAAATCTAAATACAAAAGCCCTACGGTGAAGGTGGGTGAAGGATGTCCATAACATGGGCCATCTGGTCCTCTAGCTCGGCAACTCGAGCTCGAAGGGTCTCCACCTCCCTTGTCAATTCCTCGACAGTGGGAGATGGTGGGGCAGGCGGTGCAGGTGGTGTGGGTGGTGCAGACCGCACGAAAAGGGGTGCAGACATTCCAGCTCCAGAAATAGTCAGCACGTAACGAGGTGCCTTACGTATGAGTGGGTCGGCAGGGTACGGCACAAGCCGCTTACGGGCAGTAACCCTCCGATGCCGACCAAAAGCGTTAGTGAAAGCACGACCTCCATTCACCCCTGGAATGACGGTGCCATCAGGACGGTACCGCTTCTTCGGCGGGGTGGAGGGTGCCTGTATAGGTACGTCAGCAGGGTCCTCGTCGTCACTGGAGTCTGATGAAGAATCATCTGATGAAGAATCGGCGGATGATGAGTCATTCGAATCATGTGGTGGTGGCACGGGTGGCTGAACTGGCAGTCCGAAGGCGGCCAACATCTCTCTGTGTCTGCCTGGCGGAATCGGCACTAAACGTCCATTAGCAGCGCGTCGGCACGGCATGCGCATATGGTTACGGAATGGTCCTTCCCCGAACTCCGCGGGAATCACAACACCACCGATGCGGGGCTGTGGCTCCGAGGGTCCGGGAGCAGACAGAGCTGGAATCTCTGCAGGGTCCACGTGTCCGTCAATAGTAGCCACTGGTGCAGGCGCCTGGCTGATAGTCCCGGAAGATGAAGCGCCGGGGTCACTGGTGCGTATCGGGATCGGCGTGTCGGCAGCAGCAGCAGGTGGGGTGGCTGACGAGTCTAAACTGCCCAAAACGATAGCAGGTAGAACATCCGATATCTGAACAAGGAAAAATAAATTTTCCATGTCAGTAAGTCATAAAGCAAGCTCGTATTAGGCCAACAGTTTAAATCATGTATAACAATAAGTAGCATGTCAATAATAACGAATCGTACAGAAGTAGCATGCAATCGAAAGCAAGTAATATCATACAGTAGTGAAATCATGTAATATCATACGGCATATAGCAGTAAAAGTAAGCAGCAGCATGCAGTAAGATCAACGGAAACAAGTAAACTAGTAAGTTGCAGATTAGTCCTATTAGTGAATCCTACTCGGGTCGGTCTTAGACTCACTAATGCAACCTAATTCCCTACAACCAATGCTCTGATACCAAATGTGATGCCCCGTACAAAACCATCGTGTACGAATCATGAACAATAGGATCATTACAAGGTTAAGTACTATATGCTGTAAAAAAAGAAGTTGCATTCACGATAAAAAAAGGTGACGTCATAACCGACATCAAATGTTTTACACCAACAGTATGCTTCTACGAATAGCAAGCATGAATAAATGTATGTGACCGTTAGGTCATTACAAAACATAGTTCAAAAGTATTAAAGTTTGAATGCAAGATAAATAGTTCATGCGATGATAACACTAGAGCAGCGGGTGTCTACGGAAAGACTAGCACGACAGCGGAAGCAAATAACCTTAAGCACCTGAGAAAAACATGCTTAAAAATGTCAACACAAAGGTTGGTGAGCTATAGTTTAAGTATAACAGTATGTAAGGTAGGCCACGAGATTTCAGTGCTACAAAGAGCGTTTCAAAACAGTGTGATAAAGTATATGTTAACCGTGGGCACTTGGTAACTAACTTAACGTTTATACCCCCTAAAAGTACACTTGACAAGTGCGTATGTCTACGAAGTATTAAACACTCGTTAAATGCTAGTGCTACTAGCCCGAGTGGGGATGTCAAACCCTATGGATCCATATCTAAGATTTGCGCTCACCGGTTCAAAAACCAATGACTAAACGTTACCGAGCTAAAGGGAATGTTTCTGCCGTTATATAACCCACACATATATAAGTTTAAGTACTCGTGCCTAGTATGTAAAACATAAAATTCACATGTATTCTCAGTTCCCAAAATAAGTTAAAGTAAAAAGGGAATGCTATAACTCACAATGATAAAGTAGCGGTAAAGTCGAGTCGGGAAAAGTGTGCAAGTAATCGGTCCGAAAGTCCTCAACCTAAGTCAAATAGTACTAAATCAGTAAATCATCCGAAAAGGTTTAAAATTATGTAAATAAGGTCTTAAGGGTCATCATCATTCATCATTTAACAAAAGGTGTAAAGTAAGTTTCGCTTATGAAAGTAGTTTAAAACAAGGGCTGAGTTCGCTCAGTCACCACGGCCTCTACCCTTACTGAATTAAGGTGAGACCAATGGCCATGGCTCCGTAAATGAGTCCTTTAAGTGTGGTAAAATTTACAGAAGCAAACTCGTCTTCATTTGACCGTGGCGACGGTCTAAGTGCGAGTAGGTCAGAAATTTCTGCACAACATTAAAAGGACATAGTGACGATCGGAGGGCCATAAATCCTAAACCGTAACTCGGATTAAGATGAGTCCTATATGAAAAGTTATCTACTCGAACATAGATATCTGAAAATCAACATTAAAACAGCCCAGGTCTTACTGATCAGACCCAGAAACAGCAAAACAGTAGGGTCAGTAGGTTCCGGTGGTTCTTGGTGCTCGATGCTTATCATGGTTCTCATTCTTGATGCATATAGCTTCAAGTGTATAACTCATTGATGTGTTTACATCATCTTTACCATGGTTTAACCATCATAACCCAAGTGTAAGTCTAAGACATGAAGCACAACTCACTTAAGAGTTGTATGAAGTTAGATGAATCAAAGTTACATCAAAGTCTTAGAACTAACACATACATGAACTTTAAAACTAATAATAAGTTACAAACTTGAAAGTGAACTTATGAAATCAAGATCTTGAGTTGTAGAACATAGTTCTTTAGTTTGATCTTGAAGTTCCAAGACTCAAAAGTCTAGATCAAGCATAAGTATACAAAGTTATATTTAAAGAAAACTTATTTGTGTGTTCTTGAACTTTCAAGTTAACTTTAAGTTTCAAGAAAATATGAGATCAAGACTAACTTGTAGTACTTGACCAACAACAACAACAAACATGAAATTAAAGTGTATAAAATGAAGAAGTAAACTAAGTAAACAAGTAATTTGTTCATGGTTGTTCATACTTTAAAGATTCAACCAAACTTTGATCTTTAAGAAAAGTAAACATTAAGTTCAATTCATGTACTTCAAGTATGATTTACAACACAATAACTTTCCTTCTTTAAACAAGTATTGGAAATCATAAACTAGGAAGTTTAGGTCTTGTATGTTCTTATTATGAACAAGATAATATGAAGAATGAAACTAAGTAGTTTGATTCTTGAAACTAATAAAGAATAACAAGTAAGTAACAACAACTAGTAACTACAAGTAATCCAACATTGAACAAGAACAAATAACAAAATATGATGATGACGATACATGTAGCATATGCTACGGTTTTCATGAAGAATCAAAGAGAGAAAAGAGCCTTGTTACTTACTAGTTTAGAGAGAAAAATGAGAGAAGAATGAAAGTAAGTTGAAGTGTGTGTTTTTGAGAGAGAACTTAGCAAGTGAAGTAATGAAAAATGAAATCAAAAATCCTCCTTCTAGCCATTAAGGCCGACGGCCTGCAGTCTCACAAGAGGGGATGGCTTGGTTCTTTGGTCACTAGTATGTAAAGCTTCAAAAGTTGGTTAAAAGGATGGTTTACATGGGGATTAAGTGCCAACTAGATTCCAATTGAAACAACTAACAAGTTTGGCTCCTAAGTGGTACTTACACATGAAAGACTTGGGCTAAATAGTCCATTTAAGGAGTAGGGTGGGCTAATCAAGTCCATGTACAAAAGTAAAGCCCAAGTTTGTAAGTAGTTAACAAGTAATCCAATAAAAGTCCATTAATACTAATAAAGGCCCAAGTAATTAACTAGTAACTTTTAGTTAATTAAAATGATTAATAAAACTAATCATGAATGTAAATAATATGTGAAAATATTATTCGTGTAAGTTTCGTGTGTAACAAAGACGTTTCGGGCATTCAAAAGTCAAGTACGGGCAATCATGGCAACATGTAAATGTAATAACATAAATTCGTTTAATCACATGTATTAATAATAATAATTATTAATAAATAAACGTTGGAAAATCCAGGGTCGTTACATGAATGCTTATGAACTTTGTAAACATTTTCATATATGCTTATTTAAAAAAGTGTAGAATTGTAAAAATTGTGAAAATATGTATAAGTTTAATTTTGATTGAACATGTTATTGTAATTGTTTTAAGTTGTTATTTTGCTAACACTAATGCATATTTGGATGCACAAATTTTGTGTTTAACGTGTTTTGCAGAAAAATACCGATACTGATGGTGCATCATCATCATTTAGGCAACCTGCTCCATAACCTGAACCAGAAATGCAATATGAGCCACAATATGAACCAGAACCTAAACAGGAGCAACAACAGGAACAACAACAACAACAACCTGATCAACACGTACCATATTATGATCCGCAACAAGAATATGTTAATGCCTACGTAATTTTTTCGATTCATCTGATAATAGCTCACCCAACGATTCATGAAGAACAGTTGCATCCCAATTTGAGATTTGATCAAAGTTGGAGAGATTACCCGACGTATCAAAGTAACAAATTCAAACTGGTAACGAAAAATGTAGAAGTACCTAGGGTAATTGATTGGGAGCCTTTGGAAAGGGTCCACCTAGTTAACTCAGTTAGACTGCATCTGATCCAAAGGTATGGCAGCTCTTCTTTTCCCGATTGGGAGCATTTATTCACCATTCGTAGGCCTGTATATAAGGAATGGTGTGTTGAGCTTATGAGTACTATAGCGTTAAATGCGGATGCAGTTAGGTTAGATGATAGAAGTTTTCTTAGATTTATACTTGGCCGTAGGATGTATAGGATGTCCATGCTGGACATGGCCAGGGCTTTACATATTTACACTCCTGGTGAATTACTACTACCCGATTGTACAAATTTAATTTATCATGGGGAGCGGGTAGATAGGAATTTTGACGCGAACGCCGTCTGGAGGCGTATGTCAGATTATAATGTTTTTTCACTGGGAGGAAGACACTCCTATTTACATATTAACAAAGCAGAGCTACGTATTATACATAGATTTTTAGCTAATTTGATTACACAAAGAGGTAAAAACAAGGAGAAGATGACATTACACGACTTATTTTACCTTAAGTGTATTCGAAACACTAGAAGCTTTGTTAATATCCCCTACTGTGTTGGTTTTTATCTATCCAAAGTGGTAGCAGGAATACAGGACGGGAGAATAATAGGAGGAGGTATTTTTGTTACTCTCATTGGGGAGTATTTGGGTGTAGATAGAGATCAAGGGGGTCCACTAATGGTATGTAGGGAACAGGATGATACTTTAGGATTAAAGGTCTATCAGGGTTCTAAGGTATTAAAGAGCAGATGCAATCAGGCAGTACCATATGATGGTAATCATCCACAGGTAGAGAGAGATTCAGATGAGGAAATTGAGGAAGCAGATGACATTAGGGATGTCATTAGGGAGGCTATTACTGACGTCTACCAGCATATAGATGAGGTAGAAATGACAAACGAGGATAGACATAGTTGATACGAGCAGTGGCACGCTCAGGATGTGTACTAGCATTCTAGGCAACGACAGCATGATAGATGGCACTATCATCAGCATCAGATCATGAGCCAGCTATCACCTCAGGATCACTACGTACCGACCCGACCTGCTTACTATCCTCCACACCAGCCCGATATGCGACCACCATATACTCTCTACGACCCTAACCAGGCCATGGAACCCTCCCGATGACATGAACTGGAACCCCTATCCAGATTGATATAGTTCCCGTTTGTGATTTTTATCTTTTTATTATTTTTATTTATTTATGTTTAAACATATTATATTGTGATACTTTTATGTAAGTTTTAACATTTTGTACTAATATTTCATATTTAATTTGAAAGTGGGATGTTAAGTCCCATTTCAAATTACCATGCATGTTTATATTTGTCTTGTATGTATTTTATTTTCAATTGTACACAACAGGGTAAAACAGCGCATCTTCAAAGACTAGCATTAAGTTCAGCAAAAGCTACTAATTTTGACGACAAAACGAAAAACAAATGTGATGTAACAACAAAGACGGAATGAACAAATGATGTGCACCATTTATCATTCAACAAACAAACGCCAATATGTTTGGAAACTTTGTTAAAATTTAATCATTTTTCTACGCTAATAACCCTCAATAATTTAAATTGTTACTGATTTTTTTGCAAATGAGGGCATTGCAAGATCTTAAGTGTGGGAAGGGGTTAAATTCTTTCGGATTTTTAAAAAAATTTTAAAAACACTTGGTTACCATTAAAAATACTAGTAATGCAGTAGTTGTATTAGAATCTAGTGCTCTCTGATAATAAAGAACAGCCCTAGTCTTATATACTGACTACCCAATTCTAGTAAAATTTTTCAAAATTTTCAAATAAATGAATTCAAAATCATGTTTATACATATTTAAGAACGATACAACTAGGTGTTAATACCGAAATTATTGTTACCTCGGAAAGGACATAAATTAAGAAACAACCCAAAATGTTAGAATTCATTTAAAATGGAATAGAGGACAATAAAAAGGCAAAGAAAGGAAAATAAAAGCCAAGTGTGGGAAAAATTTACCAAGTTATTTAAAACATATATCACATATTTTTGTACAAATAATTGAATATACTTTTGTTTTGGACAAAATTAACCGTTTTACCCTGTAAATTGTAATATATTTGAAAGAAAGATGGATCTACACGATGAATCAATTCCATCATTAAAAGAAAGTAAAGTCTTTCGAAAAAGACACGCGCTTCTTGATTTAGGTCAGGAAGTTGTCTTCCTGACCAGTTGTAGAGTCTACGAAAAACCTTGAAAATTTTTCTCAAAAATCAGCTGGAAATCCACGGACCTCAGCATCAAACAGGGTCGCCAATGTAGTGACCCGAACTTTTCCATGTTTATATATATTAATTTAGATTGATATTTACATGATTAAATGTTTCCAACATGTTAAGCAATCAAACTTGTTAAGACTTGATTAATTGAAATATGTTTCATATAGACAATTGACCACCCAAGTTGACCGGTGATCCACGAACGTTAAAACTTGTAAAAACTATATGATGACATATATATGGATATATATATATAGTTAACATGATACTATGATAAGTAAACATATCATTAAGTATATTAACAATGAACTACATATGTAAAAACAAGACTACTAATTTAATGATTTTTAAACGAGACATATATGTAACGATTATCGTTGTAAAGACTTTTAATGTATATATATATCATATTAAGAGATATTCATACATGATAATATCATGATAATATAATAATTTAAAATCTCATTTGATATTATAAACATTGAGTTAACCACATTTAACAAGATCGTTAACCTAAAGGTTTCAAAACAACACTTAAATGTAATGACTAACGATGACTTAACGACTCAGTTAAAATGTATATACATGTAGTGTTTTAATATGTATTTATACACTTTTGAAAGACTTTAATACACTTATCAAAATACTTCTACTTAACAAAAATGCTTACAATTACATCCTCGTTCAGTTTCATCAACAATTCTACTCGTATGCACCCGTAATCGTACTCGTACAATACACAGCTTTTAGATGTATGTACTATTGGTATATACACTCCAATGATCAGCTCTTAGCAGCCCATGTGAGTCACCTAACACATGTGGAAACCATCATTTGGCAACTAGCATGAAATATCTCATAAAATTACAAAAATATGAGTAATCATTCATGACTTATTTACATGAAAACAAAATTACATATCCTTTATATCTAATCCATACACCAACGACCAAAAACACCTACAAACACTTTCATTCTTCAATTTTCTTCATCTAATTGATCTCTCTCAAGTTCTATCTTCAAGTTCTAAGTGTTCTTCATAAATTCCAAAAGTTCTAGCTTCATAAAATCAAGAATACTTCCAAGATTGCAAGTTTACTTCCAAGTTTTCTAAATCCATTCCAAGTAATCATCCAAGATCAAGAAACCTTTGTTACTTATAGTATGTTATCTTTCTAATAAAAGGTAATAATCATATTCAAACTTTAATTCAATTTCTATAACTATAACAATCTTATTTCGAGTGGAAATCTTACTTGAAATTGTTTTCGTGTCATGATTCTGCTTCAAGAACTTTCAAGCCATCCAAGGATCCTTTGAAGCTAGATCTATTTTTTTTTATTTCCAGTAGGTTTATCCAAGGAACTTGAGGTAGTAATGATGTTCATAACATCAATCGATTCATACATATAAAGCTATCTTATTCGAAGGTTTAAACTTGTAATCACTAGAACATAGTTTAGTTAATTCTAAACTTGTTCGCAAATAAAAGTTAATCCTTCTAACTTGACTTTTAAAATCAAATAAACACATATTCTATATCTATATGATATGCTAACTTAATGATTTAAAACCTGGAAACACGAAAAACACCGTAAAACCGGATTTACGCCGTCGTAGTAACACCGCGGGCTGTTTTGGGTTAGTTAATTAAAAACTATGATAAACTTTGATTTAAAAGTTGTTATTCTGGAAAAATTATTTTTATTATGAACATGAAACTATATCCAAAAATTATGATTAAACTCAAAGTGGAAATATGTTTTCTAAAATGGTCATCTAGACGTCGTTCTTTCGACTAAAATGACTACCTTTACAAAAATGACTTGTAACTTATTTTTCCAACAATAAACCTATACTTTTTCTGTTTATATTCATAAAATAGAGTTCAATATGAAACCATAGCAATTTGATTCACTCAAAACGGATTTAAAATGAAGAAGTTATGGGTAAAACAAGATTGGATAATTTTTCTCATTTTAGCTACGTGAAAATTGGTAACAAATCTATTCCAACCATAACTTAATCAACTTGTATTATATATTATGTAATCTTGAGATACCATAGACACGTATATAATGTTTCGACCTATCATGTCGACACATCTATATATATTTCGGAACAACCATAGACACTCTATATGTGAATGTTGGAGTTAGCTATACAGGGTTGAGGTTGATTCCAAAATATATATAGTTTGAGTTGTGATCAATACTGAGATACGTATACACTGGGTCGTGGATTGATTCAAGATAATATTTATCGATTTATTTCTGTACATCTAACTGTGGACAACTAGTTGTAGGTTACTAACGAGGACAGCTGACTTAATAAACTTAAAACATCAAAATATATTAAAAGTGTTGTAAATATATTTTGAACATACTTTGATATATATGTATATATTGTTATAGGTTCGTGAATCAACCAGTGGCCAAGTCTTACTTCCCGATAAAGTAAAAATCTGTGAAAGTGAGTTATAGTCCCACTTTTAAAATCTAATATTTTTGGGATGAGAATACATGCAGGTTTTATAGATGATTTACAAAATAGACACAAGTACGTGAAACTACATTCTATGGTTGAATTATCGAAATCGAATATGCCCCTTTTTATTAAGTCTGGTAATATAAGAATTAGGGAACAGACACCCTAATTGACGCGAATCCTAAAGATAGATCTATTGGGCCTAACAAACCCCATCCAAAGTACCGGATGCTTTAGTACTTCGAAATTTATATCATATCCGAAGGGTGTCCCGGAATGATGGGGATATTCTTATATATGCATCTTGTTAATGTCGTTACCAGGTGTTCACCATATGAATGATTTTTATCTCTATGTATGGGATGTGTATTGAAATATAAAATCTTGTGGTCTATTGTTACGATTTGATATATATAGGTTAAACTATAACTCACCAACATTTTTGTTGACGTTTAAAGCATGTTTATTCTTAGGTGAATACTAAGAGCTTCCGCTGTTGCATACTAAAATAAGTACAAGATTTGGAGTCCATGTTTGTATGATATTGTGTAAAAACTACATTCAAGAAACTGATTTCGATGTAACATATTTGTATTGTAAACCATTATGTAATGGTCGTGTGTAAACAGGATATTTTAGATTATCATTATTTGATAATCTAAGTAGAGCTTTTTAAACCTTTATTTATGAAATAAAGGTTATGGTTTATTTTAAAAATGAATGCAGTCTTTGAAAAACGTCTCATATAGAGGTCAAAACCTCGCAACGAAATCAATTAATATGGAACGTTTTTAATCAATAAGAACGGGACATTTCAGTTGGTATCCGAGCGTTGGTCTTAGAGAACCAGAATTTTGCATTAGTGTGTCTTATCGAGTTTGTTAGGATGCATTAGTGAGTCTGGACGTCGACCGTGTTTACTTGAAAAATGATTGCTTAACAAATTTTGTTGGAAACTATATATTTTTAACATGTGAATATTATGTGATATATTAATCTCTTAACGCGTTTAATATTATGTGATAGATGTCTACCTCTAGAACAAGTCACATTAACTCACCTAATAATAATGAAGAGTCAAATGTAAATTGGAATGATTCGTGGACTGATTCACAAGTTCCCGAAGAGGAACCGGAAGAAGAGTCGGAACCGGAAGAAGAATCTGAACCGGAAGAAGAATCGGAACCGGATGAAGAAATAGAACCGGTGGGGGAAATAATAAAATGGTTAAGTAAAAGAAAATCCTCAACCAACCGACCAAGGTTAATTATGGTCAATGGTGTTTCCACCAAGGAAGCAAAATATTGGGAGGATTACCAATTCTCCGATGAATCGGATTCCAACGAGAATTCCGATGATGTTATAGAAATTACCCCAACTGAATTTAAAAAGGCAAAAGAAAATAATAAGGGAAAGGGCATAAAAATAGAGAAATCTAATTCCAACCCCGATGAACTTTATATGTATCGTCAACCCCCGAAGTCCTTAAGTTGTAACAATGACCCGGGAACCTCTAAACCACCAGGTTTTTCTAAACCAATGTGGAAAACGTTGGCTCGTATTAGGGGAACATCATATATCCCTAGAAACTTGGCAAAACGAACCAAAACCGAAGAAGAAGAAACAAGCGAGTCGGAATAAGATAGTTGTATTCGTGTGGTGTAATATATGTAATATAGTGTGCTTATGCTTTATGATATATGTAAAAATTGTTTGTATTAATAAGTATTTTTTTTATGAATCTAACTCTTGTCTATTTTACAGTATAAAAACACAAAATGGATAGACAACCCAATATTTTAAGAGACCTACCCGGAGACATGATTGATGAAATCTTGTCTAGAGTCGGTCAGAATTCTTCGGCACAACTATTTAAGGCGAGATCAGTTGTAAGACATTCGAAGAACGTTCCAAGAATTCCTTGGTTTATAAAAGGCTTTCGTTCAAAAGATGGGGGATATCACATTGGGAAATCCATAAGTTACGATGTGTTTACTTTGACGCATATATTGCGGGGAACCCAAATGCTATTTTACGCAATGGGTTAAGAAATTATTTTGACTCAATATATCCGAATATTGGACTTCGTGATTTAGAAAAATCGGCTAACATGCAACATAAAGAAGCATGTTATGCTTACGAATTAGTAATGTTCGCTTCTCACCAAAGTGAGAACAAGAACATCGGGCTACAACTATTAAACAAAATGTTCCCACAAGTGACGGAGTCGGTAATTGGGGTAAGAAATGAGGTTTTTAGATTGTTACGGGACTGTTGGACATTACGTAACCCTCGTCCCTTTGACGACGTTACAACACACTGTCTTATCAACGGCCATAACGGTTATGTTCCACAAGACCAAGGATGGGAAGTAATCCTAGTAAAACCAGAATGCATGACTTGTTTCTGGACGTATGAATTACGTGTCTTTATTGCCTTTGCTGAACGACTTGTGTACTAGCTAGAATTATCTTCACAACCATCTTGTATCAAATTTATTGTGTGCTATATTTCATGCTATATGTAAAATAAGCGGTATTGTAAGTTTGTAAAATATTGTGTAAAAGTTTGAACGTGAAATATTATTATAATCAGTTTTTCATATAGAATTGTAGTAGTTGAATTGTATATTAGCTACTAAGTATAAACTTAACGGGTAGGTACTACCCGAATTTAAACTTATAAAACGCTAATATGAAGAAAAAGCTTTTATAAATGAGTTCATATTATGCTACGAAATACTATTAACTACTCTTAATATTCTGTATGATTAACTTGTTCCATTTGACTATTTTGAAGGAAATGGCACCGACTACTCGACACACCGTGAATATGAATGAAGAGGAATTCCGTACTTTTCTAGCTTCAAACATAGCCGCAGTACAAGCTGCGCTACATACCAACGATAACCTTGGATCTAGCAGTACAGGAAATCGTGTAGGATGCACCTACAAAGAATTCACTGCCTGTAAACCTTTGGAATTTGATGGAACCGAAGGACCGATCGGATTGAAACGGTGGACCGAGAAGGTCGAATTGGTGTTTGCCATAAGTAAGTGTACTGAAGAGGACAAAGTGAAGTACGCTACACATACCTTCACAGGTTCTGCGTTAATATGGTGGAATACCTATCTAGAGCAAGTGGGACAAGATGATGCGTACGCACTACCGTGGTCAGCATTCAAGCACTTGATGAACGAGAAGTACCGTCCCAAAACCGAGGTCAATAAGCTCAAGACAGAACTTAGAGGGTTACGAACCCAAGGATTTGATATTACCACGTATGAAAGACGATTCACAGAATTGTGCCTATTGTGTCCGGGAGCATTCGAAGATGAGGAAGAGAAGATCGACACGTTTGTGAAAGGATTACCGGAAAGAATCCAAGAAGATATAAGTTCACACGAGCCCGCCTCCATACAACAGGCATGTAGAATGGCTCACAAACTAGTGAACCAGATTGAAGAAAGAATTAAAGAACAGACTGCTGAAGAGGTTAATGTGAAGCAAGTCAAAAGAAAGTGGGAGGAAAATGGTGATAAGAATCACCAATACAACAACAACAGCAATTACAACAAAAATTGCTATATATATATATATATATATATATATATATATATATATATATATATATATATATATATATATATATATATATATATATATATATATATATATATATATATATATATATATATATATATATATATATATATATATAACAATTATCCCAACAATCGCAACATCAATCGCAACTACAACAAACGGCCCAACAACAACAATAACAACAACAACAACAACTACAACAATCATCCCAACAACAATAATAACCGCAACAACAACAACAACAATCAGAAGCAGCTATGCCAAAGTTGTGAAAAGTATCACTCGGGGTTCTGCACCAAATTTTGCAACAAGTGTAAAAGAAATGCTCATAGCGCGGCGAAGTGTGAGGTCTACGGACCAGGGGTTAATAGAACCAAAGGAACAAATGGTGTCAGAACGAGTAATGGTGGAGCAAGTAGTGTCGGAGCGTTCAGATAATGCATGTCATCATTTGCGTAACAATGATGATGATCACATGCATAGGATGCTTACTGATGCAGACGTTGCTTCGATTCTTCAAAATAGTAACACAATGTTTACTGATGCTGATGTTGCTTTGATGCTTCAAAGTGACAACACTAAGGTATGCAATCTGTAATTAAGATGTTATATGTTTTACTAGTTTATGCCCTTACAATTAAGTGAATATTTTACTGACTACAGCGTTTATTAGTTGGTGCTTTTGAAATGTAAAACATTTGATGTCGATTATGACATCACCTTTTTATCGTGAATGCAACTTCTTTAATTACAGCATATAGTACTTAACCTTGTAATGATCCTGTTATTGATGATTCGTACACGATGGTTTTGTACAGGGCATCACATTTGGTACTGGGCCACATTATTAGAAATTGCCCGAACCAGGAGAACACGAATGGACAAGGCCGCGGAAGAGTTTTCAATATTAATGCGGCAGAGGCACAGGAAGACCCGGAGCTTGTTACGGGTACGTTTCTTATTAACAATAAATCTGCTTACGTTTTATTTGATTCGGGTGCGGATAGAAGCTATATGAGTAGAGATTTTTGTGCTAAATTAAGTTGTCCATTGACGCCTTTGGATAGTAAATTTTTACTCGAATTAGCAAATGGTAAATTAATTTCAGCAGATAATATATGTCGAAATCGAGAAATTAAACTGGTTAGCGAAACATTTAAGATTGATTTGATACCAGTAGAGTTAGGGAGTTTTGATGTGATAATTGATATGGACTGGTTGAAAGAAGTGAAAGCAGAGATCGTTTGTTACAAAAATGCAATTCGCATTATACGAGAAAAAGGAAAACCCTTAATGGTGTACGGAGAAAAGGGCAACACGAAGCTACATCTTATTAGTAATTTGAAGGCACAAAAACTAATAAGAAAAGGTTACTATGCTGTTCTAGCACACGTCGAGAAAGTACAAACTGAAGAAAAGAGCATCAATGATGTTCCCATTGCAAAAGAATTTCCCGATGTATTTCTGAAAGAATTACCGGGATTACCCCCACATCGATCCGTTGAATTTCAAATAGATCTTGTACCAGGAGCTGCACCAATAGCTCGTGCTCCTTACTGACTCGCACCCAGCGAGATGAAAGAACTGCAAAGCCAATTACAAGAACTTTTAGAGCGTGGTTTCATTCGACCAAGCACATCACCGTGGGGAGCTCCTGTTTTGTTTGTCAAGAAGAAGGATGGTACATTTAGGTTGTGTATTGACTACACAGAGTTGAACAAACTTACCATCAAAAACCGTTATCCACTGCCGAGAATTGACGACTTATTTGATCAACTACAAGGCTCGTCGGTTTATTCGAAGATCGATTTACGTTCTGGATATCATCAAATGCGAGTAAAGGAGGATGATATTCCAAAAATTGCTTTTAGGACGCGTTATGGTCATTACGAGTTTATGGTTATGCCGTTTGGATTGACTAACGCACCAGCTGTGTTCATGGACCTTATGAACTGAGTGTGTGGGCCATATCTTGACAAGTTTGTCATTGTTTTCATCGATGACATACTTATTTACTCAAAGAATGATCAAGAGCACGAAGAACATTTGAGAAAAGTGCTAGCAGTATTGAGGAAAGAAAAATTGTACGCTAAGTTTTCAAAGTGTGCATTTTGGTTGGAAGAAGTTCACTTCCTAGGTCACATAGTGAACAAAGAAGGTATTAAGGTGGATCCGGCAAAGATAGAAACTGTTGAAAAGGTGGAAACCCCGAAAACTCCGAAGCATATACGTCAATTTTTAGGATTGGCTGGTTACTACAGAAGATTCATCCAAGACTTTTCCAGAATAGCAAAACCCCTGACTGCATTAATGCATAAAGGGAAGAAATTTGAATGGAATGATGAACAAGAGAAAGCGTTTCAGTTATTGAAGAAAAAGCTAACTACGGCACCTATATTGTCATTGCCTGAAGGGAATGATAATTTTGTGATTTATTGTGACGCATCAAAGCAAGGTCTCGGTTGTGTATTAATGCAACGAACGAAGGTGATTGCTTATGCGTCTAGACAATTGAAGATTCACGAACAAAATTATACGACACATGATTTGGAATTAGGCGCGGTTGTTTTTGCATTAAAGACTTGGAGGCACTACTTATATGGGGTCAAAAGTATTATATATACCGACCACAAAAGTCTTCAACACATATTTAATCAGAAACAACTGAATATGAGGCAGCGTAGGTGGATTGAATTGTTGAATGATTACGACTTTGAGATTCGTTACCACCCGGGGAAGGCAAATGTGGTAGCCGATGCCTTGAGCAGGAAGGACAGAGAACCCATTTGAGTAAAATCTATGAATATAATGATTCATAATAACCTTACTACTCAAATAAAGGAGGCACAACAAGGAGTTTTAAAAGAGGGAAATTTAAAGGATGAAATACCCAAAGGATCGGAGAAGCATCTTAATATTCGGGAAGACGGAACCCGGTATAGGGCTGAAAGGATTTGGGTACCAAAATTTGGAGATATGAGAGAAATGGTACTTAGAGAAGCTCATAAAACCAGATACTCAATACATCCTGGAACGGGGAAGATGTACAAGGATCTCAAGAAATATTTTTGGTGGCCGGGTATGAAAGCCGATGTTGCTAAATATGTAGGAGAATGTTTGACGTATTCTAAGGTCAAAGCTGAGCATCAGAAACCATCAGGTCTACTTCAACAACCCGAAATCCCGGAATGGAAATGGGAAAACATTACCATGGATTTCATCACTAAATTGCCAAGGACTGCAAGTGGTTTTGATACTATTTGGGTAATATTTGATCGTCTCACCAAATCAGTACACTTCCTGCCAATAAGAGAAGATGACAAGATGGAGAAGTTAGCACGACTGTATCTGAAGGAAGTCATCTCCAGACATGGAATACCAATATCTATTATCTCTGATAGGGATGGCAGATTTATTTCAAGATTCTGGCAGACATTACAGCAAGCATTAGGAACTCGTCTAGACATGAGTACTGCCTATCATCCACAAACTGATGGGCAGAGCGAAAGGACGATACAAACACTTGAAGACATGCTACGAGCATGTGTTATTGATTTCGGAAACAGTTGGGATCGACATCTACCGTTAGCAGAATTTTCCTACAACAACAGCTACCATTCAAGCATTGAGATGGCGCCGTTTGAAACACTTTATGGTAGAAAGTGCAGGTCTCCGATTTGTTGGAGTGAAGTGGGGGATAGACAGATTCCGGGTTCGGAGATAATACAAGAAACTACCGAGAAGATCATCCAAATTCAACAACGGTTGAAAACCGCCCAAAGTCAACAAAAGAGCTACGCTGACATTAAAAGAAAAGATATAGAATTTGAAATTGGAGAGATGGTCATGCTTAAAGTTGCACCTTGGAAAGTCGTTGTTCGATTTGGTAAACGAGGGAAATTAAATCCAAGGTATATTGGACCATTCAAGATTATTGATCGTGTCGGACCAGTAGCTTACCGACTTGAGTTACCTCAACAACTCGCGGCTGTACATAACACTTTCCACGTCTCGAATTTGAAGAAATGTTTTGCTAAAGAAGATCTCACTATTCCGTTAGATGAAATCCAAATCAACGAAAAACTTCAATTTATCGAAGAACCCGTCGAAATAATGGATCGTGAGGTTAAAAGACTTAAGCAAAACAAGATACCAATTGTTAAGGTTCGATGGAATGCTCGTAGAGGACCCGAGTTCACCTGGGAGCGTGAAGATCAGATGAAGAAGAAATACCCGCATTTATTTCCAGAAGATACGTCAACACCTCCAACTGCTTAAAATTTTGGGACGAAATTTATTTAACGGGTAGGTATTGTAGTGACCCGAACTTTTCCATGTTTATATATATTAATTTAGATTGATATTTACATGATTAAATGTTTCCAACATGTTAAGAAATCAAACTTGTTAAGACTTGATTAATTGAAATATGTTTCATATAGACAATTGACCACCCAAGTTGACCGGTGATTCACGAACGTTAAAACTTGTAAAAACTATATGATGACATATATATGGATATATATATAGTTAACATGATACTATGATAAGTAAACATATCATTAAGTATATTAACAATGAACTACATATGTAAAAACAAGACTACTAACTTAATGATTTTTAAACGAGACATATAGGTAACGATTATCGTTGTAAAGACATTTAATGTATATATATCATATTAAGAGATATTCATACATGATAATATCATGATAATATAATAATTTAAAATCTCATTTGATATTATAAACATTGGGTTAACAACATTTAACAAGATCGTTAACCTAAAGGTTTCAAAACAACACTTACATGTAACGACTAACGATGACCTAACGACTCAATTAAAATGTATATACATGTAGTGTTTTAATATGTATTTATACACTTTTGAAAGACTTTAATACACTTATCAAAAAACTTCTACTTAACAAAAATGCTTACAATTACATCCTCGTTCAGTTTCATCAACAATTCTACTCGTATGCACCCGTATTCATACTCGTACAATACACAGCTTTTAGATGTATGTACTATTAGTATATACACTCCAATGAACAGCTCTTAGCAGCCCATGTGAGTCACCTAACACATGTAGGAATCATCATTTGGCAACTAGCATGAAATATCTCATAAAATTACAAAAATATGAGTAATCATTCATGACTTATTTACATGAAAACAAAATTACATATCCTTTATATCTAATCCATACACCAACGACCAAAAACACCTACAAACACTTTCATTCTTCAATTTTATTCATCTAATTGATCTCTCTCAAGTTCTATCTTCAAGTTCTAAGTGTTCTTCATAAATTCCAAAAGTTCTAGTTTCATAAAATCAAGAATACTTCCAAGATTGCAAGTTTACTTCCAAGTTTTCTAAATCCATTCCAAGTAATCATCCAAGATCAAGAAACCTTTGTTACTTATAGTAGGTTATCTTTCTAATACAAGGTAATAATCATATTCAAACTTTAATTCAATTTCTATAACTATAACAATCTTATTTCGAGTGGAAATCTTACTTGAAATTGTTTTCGTGTCATGATTCTGCTTCAAGAACTTTCAAGCCATCCAAGGATCCTTTGAAGCTAGATCTATTTTTTTCATTTCCAGTAGGTTTATCCAAGGAACTTGAGGTAGTAATGATGTTCATAACATCATTCGATTCATACATATAAAGCTATCTTATTCGAAGGTTTAAACTTGTAATCACTAGAACATAGTTTAGTTAATTCTAAACTTGTTCGCAAATAAAAGTTAATCCTTCTAACTTGACTTTTAAAATCAACTAAACACATATTCTATATCTATATTATATGCTAACTTAATGATTTAAAACCTGGAAACACGAAAAACACCGTAAAACCGGATTTACGCCGTCGTAGTAACACCGCGGGCTGTTTTGGGTTAGTTAATTAAAAACTATGATAAACTTTGATTTAAAAGTTGTTATTCTGGGAAAATGATTTTTATTATGAACATGAAACTATATCCAAAAATTATGGTTAAACTCAAAGTGGAAATATGTTCTCTAAAATGGTCATCTAGACGTCGTTCTTTCGACTGAAATGACTACCTTTACAAAAATGACTTGTAACTTATTTTTCCAACTATAAACCTATACTTTTTCTGTTTAGATTCAAAAAATAGAGTTCAATATGAAACCATAGCAATTTGATTCACTCAAAACGGATTTAAAATGAAGAAGTTATGGGTAAAACAAGATTGGATAATTTTTCTCATTTTAGCTACGTGAAAATTGGTAACAAATCTATTCCAACCATAACTTAATCAACTTGTATTGTATATTATGTAATCTTGAGATACCATAGACACGTATATAATGTTTCGACCTATCATGTCGACACATCTATATATATTTCGGAACAACCATAGACACTCTATATGTGAATGTTGGAGTTAGCTATACAGGGTTGAGGTTGATTCCAAAATATATATAGTTTGAGTTGTGATCAATACTGAGATACGTATACACTGGGTCATGGATTGATTCAAGATAATATTTATCGATTTATTTCTGTACATCTAACTGTGGACAACTAGTTGTAGGTTACTAACGAGGACAGCTGATTTAATAAACTTAAAACATCAAAATATATTAAAAGTGTTGAAAATATATTTTGAAAATACTTTGATATATATGTATATATTGTTATAGGTTCGTGAATCAACCAGTGGTCAAGTCTTACTTCCCGACGAAGTAAAAATCTGTGAAAGTGAGTTATAGTCCCACTTTTAAAATCTAATATTTTTGGGATGAGAATACATGCAGGTTTTATAAATGATTTACAAAATAGACACAAGTACGTGAAACTACATTCTGTGGTTGAATTATCGAAATCGAATATGCCCCTTTTTATTAATTCTGGTAATATAAGAATTAGGGAACAGACACCCTAATTGACGCGAATCCTAAAGATAGATCTATTGGGCCTAACAAACCCCATCCAAAGTACCGGATGCTTTAGTACTTCGAAATTTATATCATATCCGAAGGGTGTCCCGGAATGATGGGGATATTCTTATATATGCATCTTGTTAATGTCGGTTACCAGGTGTTCACCATATGAATGATTTTTATCTCTATGTATGGGATGTGTATTAAAATATGAAATCTTGTGGTCTATTGTTACGATTTGATATATATAGGTTAAACCTATAACTCACCAACATTTTTGTTGACGTTTAAAGCATATTTATTCTTAGGTGAATACTAAGAGCTTCCGCTGTTGCATACTAAAATAAGTACAAGATTTGGAGTCCATGTTTGTATGATATTGTGTAAAAACTGCATTCAAGAAACTAATTTCGATGTAACATATTTGTATTGTAAACCATTATGTAATGGTCGTGTGTAAACAGGATATTTTAGATTATCATTATTTGACAATCTACGTAGAGCTTTTTAAACCTTTATTTTTGAAATAAAGGTTATGGTTTATTTTAAAAATGAATGCAGTCTTTGAAAAACGTCTCATATAGAGGTCAAAACCTCGCAACGAAATCAATTAATATGGAACGTTTTTAATCAAAAAGAACGGGACATTTCAGCCAAGTGGTCAGACTTATCCTAACCATGAGAGGATCTGTCTCGTACAATGGGGGGCACCGTGCAAATTAGCTTATAAGACTAATGAATCAGATCCCCAGAAAGGATAATCTCCTTAAAGATCAAAAATCAGCTTTTAAGCCTGATATTACTTAATCCTTGAGATTGACCTTAAAGATTGAGAATTACAAACTCATGGAATTCGATGATATCTAAACTCGAGCTTGAACGAGAAAATATTTTGATCAAATTACAAACCGATTTGTTTTCTGAAAACCCATTTTCAATGCGTTCATTACCATTGAACGTAAAATCCTATGAATTCACCTAGAATTCATTAGGTCACCTGAACCAAATCGGGTGTCAACCGTAAGAACGGTGGTTGCATAGCATGGTCGAAGACAGGACCTTGTGCCAGACCGAAAAACTATAGGGTGATCTTTACTATTGCTCCTACAAAGGATAGTAATTGCATCCGACACGTTATAGGCCATAATTAAAAGCATGTCACGGGACATTGCCTTAACAGTTGCTTGTTCAACGCTTTCCTTTATAACCGGACGGTAGTTTACCGAAAGGTAATATACGGAGCAAGTATACTGGATGTGTTGCTTTCCTAATACAAGGTTAGCAAGTGGGTGACACAAAACCGCAAGTTTTGAGCTAAAATTTTAAATATGAAACCTACACAACCTACAAAAACAGTTTGCAAACACTGGTGAAGGGTTATTCCGGAAAACTTATCTATGGTAAAAGCTAGATTTTATTTTTGAAAGATCAAATGTTTTCTTAAAGATCCAATTTCGTTAAAGGATCTAAATTTTCATAGTCATGTGGGACTGTAAACCACATCGTTACTACCATTATTCATACCGCCGTATAGAATTCACTGATGTACAAAGTGTGAAGAATAAAGAAGTGATTCTAGTATTTTTATTTCAAGACTATATTGCTTGAGGACAAGCAACGCTCAAGTGTGGGAATATTTGATAATGCTAAAAACGAACATATATTTCATAGCATTATCCTTCAAGAAAGACAAGCTTCTAGTTGAAATTATTCTATTTACAAGTGATATTCATTTAAATAATAAAAGGTGAAGACAAAAGACAGATTCGACGATTTGAAGACGCAAACGACCAAAAAGCTAAAAAAAATTACAAGAGTACAAGACGCAAAATGCAAAGTACAAGATATTAAATTGTACGCAAGGACGTTCGAAAATCCGGAACCGGGACCAGAGTCAACTCTCAACGCTCGACGCAACGGACTAAAAATTACAAGTCAACTATGCACATAAATATAATATAATATATAAATAATTCTTAAAATTATATATATTTTATTATATATATAAACCGTCGGCAAATAAACAAACAAAAGCATGTGAGCTGTAAAAAGTCACCATGCGATCGCATGGCCTGGAGGTGCAAAATCCATGCGATCGCATGGCCCCAAATTTTGGGTCAGGTCCTATAAATTTCGCAGTTTTGGTCGAATTTCATACATCTTTTTCTCGTCTCTATCTCTCAACGTAATATATTATAAATTTAATTTTAATTTTAATTTTAATAATAAGGGTATGTTAGCGAATGTTGTAAGGGTGTAAGTCAAAATTATGTCCGTGTAACGCTACGCTATTATTAATCATTGTAAGTTATGTTCAACCTTTTTAAATTAATGTCTCGTAGATAAGTTATTATTATGCTTATTTAAATTAAAGTAATCATGATGTTGGGCTAAATATTAAAGACGGGGTAATTGGGCTTTGTACCATAATTGAGGTTTGGACAAAAGAACGACACTTGTGGAAATTAGACTATGAGCTATTAACGGGCTTTATATTTGTTTAATTAAATGATAGTTTGTTAATTTAATATAAAGATTTACAATTGGATGTACCTATAAATAACCATATACACTCGATCGGACACGATGGGCGGGATATTTATAAGTACTAATAATCGTTCATTTAACCAGACACGGGAATGGATTAATAGTCAATGGACTTATTAAAACAGTGGTGAATTACATACAAGGAAAATTGGTGTAACTATAGTTTAAGTCCCCAATTAGTTGGAATATTTGACTTCAGATATAAGAATAATTTGACGAGGACACTCGCACTTTATATTTATGACTGATGGACTGTTATGGACAAAAACCAGATGGACATATTGAATAATCCAGGACAAAGGACAATTAACCCATGGTAATAAACTAAAATCAACACATCAAACATCATGATTACGGAAGTTTAAATAAGCATAATTCCTTAATTTCATATTTAATTGCACTTTTAATTATCGCACTTTAATTTATTGTCATTTTAATTATCGTACTTTTTAATTATCGCAATTTTATTTATCGTCATTTTATTTATCGCACTTTTATTTATCGCAATTTCATTATCGTTATTTACTTTACGCTTTAAATTAAGTTATATTTATTTTTAATATTTTACATTAGGTTTTAACTGCGACTAAAGTTTTAAAATCGACAAACCGGTCATTAAACAGTAAAAACCCCCTTTTATAATAATAATACTACTTATATTTATTTATATTTATACAAATACAGTTTTTAAAAAAATATAGCGTTAAACTTGGCTAGCTCCCTGTGGAACGAACCCGACTTACTAAAAACTACACTACTGTACGATTAGGTACACTGCCTATAAGTGTTGTAGCAAGGTTAAGGTATATCCACTCTATAAAGAAATAAATAACTTGTGTAAAATTGTATCGTATTTAATAGTTTTTTGTAGTAAAAATATAACTATTTCGTATACACCTCTACGCACATCAATCATCCAAATTCAACAACGGTTGAAAATCGCCCAAAGTCGACAAAAGAGCTACGCTGACATTAATAGAAAAGATATAGAATTTGAAATTGGAGAGATGGTCATGCTTAAAGTTGCACCTTGGAAAGGCGTTGTTCGATTTAGTAAATGAGGGAAATTAAATCCAAGGTATATTGGACCATTCAAGATTATTGATCGTGGCGGACCAGTAGCTTACCGACTTGAGTTACCTCAACAACTCGTGGCTGTACATAACACTTTCCACGTCTCGAATTTGAAGAAATGTTTTGCTAAAGAAGATCTCACTATTCCGTTAGACGAAATCCAAATCAATGAAAAACTTCAATTCATCAAAGAACCCGTCAAAATAATGGATCGTGAGGTTAAAATGTGATGACCCGGAAATTTCCGATCAAATTTAAACTTTAATCTTTATATGTTTCCGACACAATAAGCAAAATCTGTAATGTTGAGTCTCGAAAGTTTTGAAATCTATATTCATGTAATCAATTACCCTATGACCATGTTTGACGATTCACGAACATTTATGTGTATACTGATATGTATATATAATATATACTTATTAATTGAAAATGTTAACAAAGTATTAGATATATAATACTTTACATAAACGAGTTGTTTCGATATTTGTTCAATATAGTTATTGACGGAATTAAAAGATAATATCATATGATTGAATTATCAGATACATTGAATTATGATCACGAGTCTCTGTTATGAGGCCCACGATGATTTGAGAAATCATTTCTTTTTAACGGTATTCGGAATAATTGGTAAATTGAGTTTCAAATGAGAACAAAGTATCACTTATCTAGTGTCAGACAAATGTTAGTAGAGAATTGAATTTCATACTACTTGATTGATCTATTTTCAAAAGTGCGAAAACGATTTTTGATATAAGATAACTTGGTTATTAAAATGTCTTTGTTAAATAACATAAGTTGAACATTAATTGTTAGATATATAAATAACTTGCAATGTGTATTTAAAACATGTTTATGCATATTAAATATTGACAAGTTAAATAGATTGCCATTTTACATTAAGATATTTCCTTACGTTTGATTTTCCTTTAGACTTAATCCTACGTGTCATGATTAAAAATGGAAATTTAAAACTCTGAAACCTGATATGATTCATATATGATTGTACTTTCTTTAACAAAAATGCCTTTTCGATATAATAGACTTTTATTGTTAAAAACATCTTATGACATGAACAAACTTCTACTATTATAACCTTGGTAATAAAATGATTTTTGAATATAAAATAATTTGATTATTAAAACGTTTTACGAACGTTTGTAGATAAATGAATATATTAATTTTAAAACTTTAAAAATATAAATGTTACGAGATTGTAATTTTTAATATTTAAACGATTTTTAAATATATAAGTTTTGAATGACATTAGTTTTGAAAAACTATATTAAGTAAATAGCTCAAATTTATAATTCAAAATGAAAATATAAATATATATAATTTAGTCATAAAACGTCCTGATTTATAATAATATATTTTGATAAACAACGAGCCACTGATTTATAAAAGTAAATGACCACAACACTTAATTATATAAGTCACATTTTTAATAAAGTAATTTATTTATGAGTAAGTTAAATTATTAATAAAGGTACACGTCGCGTAATGAAAAAGGCTAGTTTTCTACACGTACGAAAGTGCGCTCGAAAAACCGAAAGTGGTACATGAGTCGAGTAACAACGTACAAGTCATTAGAACAAAAATTACATTTTTACTACGCACGTAAATATAATATAATATTTAATTAATTCTAAAGATTAAATATATTATATATTAAATAATATATATTAAAATCATAAGTGTCGTGAGCTAAATGTAATGGAATGTTGCCTGTATTATGAATTCATGCGAATGCATGATTTAGTCACTTAATCTCCATGCAATCGCATGGGGGTTAGGTGAAGTGCACATCTTTAAATACCGAACAAATTCAGAACTCTGGTAATTCATTTCATCATTCTCTCGATCTCCTTATCTATATTTATTATTATTATAATTATTATTATTATTATTACCAAGATTATTATTATAGTTAAGAGTATTATTATTATTAGTATTACACCTAAAATACTACGACGAGGTTCTGCCCAAATGTTTTCAAAACCGGTTATCGAGTAGGATAGAGCTAAGGAAATTATGGGTTATAGCTATGAAGATGATGGGTATGGTTCATGGGTATGCTCATGAGGTCAATTTAGTGTTTATCGTCTCCGTTGCGTCTACGTACCTCTCCTGCAATATTGAATCTCAATATTGATATGTGAGTACTCGTAAATTAATTTTTACATATTAATAGTGTATCCCTAACTAGTGCTCGAGAAAATAGAATTATGCATGCTTGTACTTTTTATATTGCCCTTAGATAGGTTATGTTGAATCTTGAATTAGTTACACCTGCGGTTGAGATAAGGTATAAGATATGCATGTTCTTGGAAAGCTAGCGAAAAATTAAGAACTTCTCCTTTAGATATCGAATGGTTTTGATGAACGGATTAGAAGTTATAGTCAATTGAAGTTTTGTAAAAATGATTATTATTATCATCGTTATTATCGTCGTTCTAATTTTTATCCAATTATTATTATTATTATTATTATTATTATTATTATTATTATTATTATTATTATTATTATTATTATTATTATTATTATTATTATTAGTATTATTATAATTAAAATTTATATTAGTAAAACTTAATTATTATGATTACTATCATTATCATTAAAATGAACGCGATAGAAAAGACGATTTAAAAGCTATTAAATGAATCGATTAAGAAATAATGAGTATGAGTATCATGATGAAATTTAAATATTGTAAGATAATGATTTAGATAAAATTATCGTTCTTATTATTATTATTATCATTACTATTGTTATTAAAAGTATTGTTAGTGTTAAAACTATCATTTTAATAAAAAATTATCATTTTAATAGAAATGTCATTGTTATTATAAAATATCATTATTATTATGATTTTAAAAATATAAAACGACGATATTTAAACTATATAATAATCATGTATAAATTTTGGAAATCATTTTGAGTTAAATTGACTTTTGTTGACTTCTGCATATTAGACTCGAGCATTAGGATTGTGGTACACTATGACTTGACTTAATTTGTTAGACAAATATTGACCAACATATAATTATATATAAATAATTTAGGTTCGTGAATCCAAGGCCAACCTTACACTTGTACAATGATGTTATATGTATTTTTACTACAAAATACAGTATGGTGAGTTATAGTCCCACTTTTAAAATCTAATATTTTTGGGATATAAATAAATGCAGGTTTCATAAATGATTTACAAAATAGACACAAGTACGTGAAACTACATTCTATGGTTGAATTATCGAAATCGAATATACCCCTTTTTATTAAGTCTGGTAATCTAAGAATTAGGGAACAGACACCCTAATTGACGCGAATCCTAAAGATAGATCTATTGGGACCAACATGAAATGTCCCGTTCTTATTGATTAAAAACGTTCCATATTAATTTGACCTCTATATGAGACGTTTTTTTTCAAAGACTGCATTCATTTTTAAAACAAACCATAACCTTTATTTCATAAATAAAGGTTTAAAAAGCTTTACGTGGATTATCAAATAATGATAATCTAAAATATCCTGTTTACACACGACCATTACATAATGGTTTACAATACAAATATGTTACATTGAAATCAGTTTCTTGAATGCAGTTTTTACACAATATCATACAAACATGGACTCCAAATCTTGTTCTTATTTTAGTATGCAACAGCGGAAGCTCTTAGTATTCACCTGAGAATAAACATGCTTTAAACGTCAACAAAAATGTTGGTGAGTTATAGGTTTAACCTATATATATCAAATCGTAACAATAGACCACAAGATTTCATATTTCAATACACATCTCATACATACAGATAAAAATCATTCATATGGTGAACACCTGGTAACCGACATTAACAAGATGCATATATAAGAATATCCCCATCATTCCGGGACACCCTTCGGATATGATATAAATTTCGAAGTACCAAAGCATCCGATACTTTGGATGGGGTTTGTTAAGCCCAATAGATCTATCTTTAGGATTCGCGTCAATTAGGGTGTCTGTTCCCTAATTCTTAGATTACCAGACTTAATAAAAAGGGGAATATTCGATTTCGATAATTCAACCATAGAATGTAGTTTCACGTACTTGTGTCTATTTTGTAAATCATTTATAAAACCTGCATGTATTCTCATCCCAAAAAATATTAGATTTTAAAAGTGGGACTATAACTCACTTTCACATATTTTTACTTCGTCGGGAAGTAAGACTTGGCAACTGGTTGATTCACGAACCTATAACAATATATACATATATATCAAAGTATGTTCAAAATATATTTACAATACTTTTAATACATTTTGATGTTTTTAGTTTATTAAGTCAGCTGTCCTCGTTAGTAACCTACAACTAGTTGTCCACAGTTATATGTACAGAAATAAATCGATAAATATTATCTTGAATCAATCCACGACCCAGTGTATACGTATCTCAGTATTGATCACAACTCAAACTATATATATATTTTGGAATCAACCTCAACCCTGTATAGCTAACTCCAACATTCACATATAGAGTGTCTATGGTTGTTCTGCAATATATATATAGATGGGTCGACATGATAGGTCGAAACATTGTATACATGTCTATGGTATCTCAAGATTACATAATATACAATATAAGTTGATTAGGTTATGGTTGAAATAGATTTATTACTAACTTTCACGTAGGTAAAATGAGTAGTTTTTATCAATCTTGTTGTACTCGTCATTTCTTCGTTTCTAATCCGTTTTGAGTGATTCCAGTGGCCACGGTTTCGTATTTAACTTAAATTTATGAATCTAAATAGAAAAAGTATAAGTTTATAGTCGGAAATATAAGTTAAAAGTCGTATTTGAAAGAGGTAATCATTTCCGTCGAAAGAACGACATCTTGATGACCATTTTGAAAAACATACTTTCACTTTGAGTTTAACCATGATTTTTGGATATAGTTTCATGTTCATAAGAAAAATGATTTTTCCAGAAGTATAGCTTTTAAATCAAAGTTCTTCTTAGCTTTTAATTATCCCAACCAAAACAGCCCCCGGTTTTACTACGACGGCGTATATCCAGTTTTATGGTGTTTATCGTGTTTTCGGGTTTTAAATCATTAAGTTAGCATATCATATAGATATAGAACATGTGTTTAGTTGATTTTAAAAGTCTAGTTAGAAGGATTAACTTTATTTGCGAACAAGTTTAGAATTAACTAAACTATGTTCTAGTGATTACAAGTTTATAACGTTGAATAAGACAGCTTTTTATGTATGAATCGAATGATGTTATGAACATCATTACTACCTCAAGTTCCTTGGATAAACCTACTGTAAATGAGAAAAATGGATCTAGCTTCAAAGGATCCTTGGATGGCTTGAAAGTTCTTGAAGCAGAATCATGACACGAAAACAATTTCAAGTAAGATTTCCACTCGAAATAAGATAGTTATAGTTATAGAAATTGAATTAAAGTTTGAATATAATTATTACCTTGTATTAGAAAGATAACCTACTGTAAGTAACAAATGTTTCTTGATCTTGGATGATTACTTGGAATGGATTTAGAAAACTTGGAAGTAAACTTGCAATCTTAGAAGTATTCTTGATTTTATGAAACTAGAACTTTTGGAATTTATGAATAACACTTAGAACTTGAAGATAGAACTTGAGAGAGATCAATTAGATGAAGAAAATTGAAGAATAAAAGTGTTTGTAGGTATTTTTGGTCGTTGGTGTATGGATTAGATATCAAGGATATGTAATTTTGTTTTCATGTAAATAAGTCATGAATGATTACTCATATTTTTGTAATTTTATGAGATATTTCATGCTAGTTGCCAAATGAGGGTTCCCACATGTGTTAGGTGACTCACATGGGCTGCTAAGAGCTTATCATTGGAGTGTATATACCAATAGTACATACATCTAAAAGCTGTGTATTGTACGAGTATGAATACGAGTGCATACGAGTAGATTTGTTGATGAAACTGAACGAGGATGTAATTGTAAGCATTTTTGTTAAGTAGAAGTATTTTGATAAGTGTCTTGAAGTCTTTCAAAAGTGTATGAATACATATTAAAACACTACATGTATATACTTTTTAACTGAGTCGTTAAGTCATCGTTAGTCGTTACATGTAAATGTTGTTTTGAAACCTTTAGGTTAACGATCTTGTTAAATGTTGTTAACCCAATGTTTATAATATCAAATGAGATTTTAAATTATTATATTATCATGATATTATGATGTACGAATATCTCTTAATATGATCTATATACATTAAATGTCGTTACAATGATAATCGTTACATATATGTCTCGTTTCAAAATCATTAAGTTAGTAGTCTTATTTTTACATATGTAGTTCATTGTTAATACACTTAATGATATATTTACTTATCATTTAACATAATTAACCAAGTGTATCAATATCTTAATATGATTCATATGTACCTAGTAAGACGTTATAACGATAATCGTTATATATATCGTTTTCGAGTTTCTTAATTTAATAGTCTCATTTTTATGTATATAACTCATTGTTAAAATACCTAATGAGATACATACTTATAATAAAATCATGTTAACTATGTATATAACCATATATATGTCATCGTATAGTTTTTACAAGTTTTAACGTTCGTGAATCACCGGTCAACTTGGGTGGTCATTTGTCTATATAAAACCTATTCCAATTAATCAAGTCTTAATAAGTTTGATTGCTTAACATGTTGGAAATACTTAATCATGTTAACTATCAATTTCATTTAATATATATAAACATGGAAAAGTTCGGGTCACTACAGTACCTACCCGTTAAATAAATTTCGTCCCGAAATTTTCGTCCCGAAATTTTAAGCTGTTGAAAGTGTTGACGAATCTTCTAGGAATAGATGCGGGTATTTCTTCTTCATCTGATCTTCACACTCCCAGGTGAACTCGGGTCCTCTACGAGCATTCCATCGAATCTTAACAATCGGTATCTTGTTTTGTTTAAGTCTCTTAACCTCACGATCTATTATTTCGATGGGTTCTTCAATGAATTGAAGTTTTTCATTGATTTGGATTTCGTCCAACTGAATAGTGAGATCTTCTTTAGCAAAACATTTCTTCAAATTTGAGACGTGGAAAGTGTTATGTACACCCGCGAGTTGTTGAGGTAACTCAATTCGGTAAGCTACTAGTCCGACACGATCAATAATCTTGAATGGTCCAATATACCTTGGATTTAATTTCCCTCGTTTACCAAATCGAACAACACCTTTCCAAGGTGCAACCTTAAGCATGACTATCTTTCCAATTTCAAATTCTATGTCTTTTCTTTTAATGTCGGCGTAGCTCTTTTGTCGACTTTGAGCGGTTTTCAACCGTTGTTGAATTTGGATGATCTTCTCGGTAGTTTCTTGTATTATCTCCGGACCCGTAATCTATCTATCCCCCACTTCACTCCAACAAATCGGAGACCTGCACTTTCTACCATAAAGTGCTTCAAACGGCGCCATCTCAATGCTTGAATGATAGCTGTTGTTGTAGGAAAATTCTGCTAACGGTAGATGTCGATCCCAACTGTTTCCGAAATCAATAAAACATGCTCGTAGCATGTCTTCAAGCGTTTGTATCATCCTTTCGCTCTGCCCATCAGTTTGTGGATGATAGGCAGTACTCATGTCTAGACGAGTTCCTAATGCTTGCTGTTATATCTGCCAGAATCTTGAAATAAATCTGCCATCCCTATCAGAGATAATAGAGATTGGTATTTCATGTCTGGAGATGAATTCCTTCAAATACAGTCGTGCTAACTTATCCATCTTGTCATCTTCTCTTATTGGCAGGAAGTGTGCTGATTTGGTGAGACGATCAACTATTACCCAAATAGTATCAACACCACTTGCAGTCCTTGGCAATTTAGTGATGAAATCCATGGTAATGTTTTCCCATTTCCATTCCGGGATTTCGGGTTGTTGAAGTAGACCTGATGGTTTCTGATGCTCAGCTTTGACCTTAGAACACGTCAAACATTCTCCTACGTATTTAGCAACATCGGCTTTTATACCCGGCCACCAATAATGTTTCTTGAGATCCTTGTACATCTTCCCCGTTCTAGGATGTATTGAGTATCTGGTTTTATGAGCTTCTCTAAGTACCATTTCTCTCATATCTCCAAATTTTGGTACCCAAATCCTTTCAGCCCTATACCGGGTTCGGTCTTCCCGAATATTAAGATGCTTCTCTGATCCTTTCGGTATTTCATCCTTTAAATTTCTCTCTTTTAAAACTCCTTGTTGCGCCTCCTTTATATGAGTAGTAAGGTTATTTTGAATCATTATATTCATAGATTTTACTCGAATGGGTTCTCTGTCCTTCCTGCTCAAGGCGTCGGCTACCACATTTGCCTTCCCCGGGTGGTAACGAATCTCAAAGTCGTAATCATTCAACAATTCAATCCACCTACGCTGCCTCATATTCAGTTGTTTCTGATTAAATATGTGTTGAAGACTTTTGTGGTCGGTATATATAATACTTTTGACCCCATATAAGAAGTGCCTCCAAGTCTTTAATGCAAAAACAACCGCGCCTAATTCCAAATCATGCGTCGTATAGTTTTGTTCGTGAATCTTCAATTGTCTAGACGCATAAGCAATCACCTTCATTCGTTGCATTAATACACAACCAATACCTTGCTTTGATGCGTCACAATAAATCACAAAATCATCATTCCCTTCAGGCAATGACAATATAGGTGTCGTAGTTAGCTTTTTCTTCAATAACTGAAACGCTTTCTTTTGTTCATCCTTCCATTCAAATTTCTTCCCTTTATGCGTTAATGCAGTCAAGGGTTTTGCTATTCTGGAAAAAGTCTTGGATGAACCTTCTGTAGTAACCAGCTAGTCCTAAAAACTGGCGTATGTGTTTCGGAGTTTTCGGGGTTTCCCACTTTTCAACAGTTTCTATCTTTGCCGGATCCACCTTAATACCTTCTTTGTTCACTATGTGACCGAGGAATTGAACTTCTTTTAACCAAAATGCACACTTTGAAAATTTAGCGTACAATTCTTCCTTCCTCAATACTTCTAACACCTTTCTCAAATGTTTACCGTGTTCTTGGTCATTCTTTGAGTAAATAAGTATGTCATCAATGAAAACAATGACAAACTTGTCAAGGTATGGTCCACACACTCGGTTCATAAGGTCCATGAACACAGCTGGTGCATTAGTTAAACCAAACGGCATGACCATAAACTCGTAATGACCGTAACGTGTTCTGAAAGCAGTCTTTGGAATATCATCTTCTTTCACCCGCATTTGATGATACCCGGAACGTAAGTCAATCTTTGAATAAACAGATGAGCCTTGTAGTTGATCAAATAAGTCGTCGATTCTCGGTAGTGGGTAGCGGTTCTTGATGGTAAGTTTGTTCAACTCTCGGTAGTCGATACACAACCTGAATGTACCATCTTTCTTCTTGACAAACAAAATAGGAGCTCCCCACGGTGATGTGCTTGGTCGAATGAAACCACGCTCTAAAAGTTCTTGTAATTGGCTTTGCAATTCTTTCATCTCGCTGGGTGCGAGTCTGTAAAGAGCACGAGCTATTGGTGCAGCTCCTGGTACAAGATCTATTTGAAATTCAACGGATCGATATGGGGGTAATCCCGGTAATTCTTTCAGAAATACATCGGGAAATTCTTTTGCGATGGCAACATCATTGATGCTCTTTTCTTCAGTTTGTACTTTCTCGACGTGTGCTAGAACAGCATAGCAACCTTTTCTTATTAGTTTTTGTGCCTTCAAATTACTAATAAGATGTAGCTTCGTGTTGCCCTTTTCTCCGTACACCATTAAGGGTTTTCCTTTTTCTCGTATAACGCGAATTGCATTTTTGTAACAAACAATCTCTGCTTTCACTTCTTTCAACCAGTCCATACCAATTATCACATCAAAACTCCCTAACTCTACTGGTATTAAGTCAATCTTAAATGTTTCACTAACCAGTTTAATTTCTTGATTCCGACATATATTATCTGCTGAAATTAATTTACCATTTGCTAATTCGAGTAAAAATTTACTATCCAAAGGCGTCAATGGACAACTTAATTTAGCACAATAATCTCTACTCATATAGCTTCTATCCACACCCGAATCAAATAAAACGTAAGCAGATTTATTGTTAATAAGAAACGTACCCGTAACAAGCTCCGGGTCTTCCTGTGCCTCTGCCGCATTAATATTGAAAACTCTTCCGCGGCCTTGTCCATTCGTGTTCTTCTGGTTCGGGCAATTTCTAATAATGTGGCCCAATTTTCCACATTTATAACAAACTACAATGGCATAACTTGCTCCGACACTACTTGCTCCGCCATTACTCGTTCCGACACCATTTGTTCCTTTCGTTCTGTTAACCCCTGGTCCGTAGACCTCACACTTCGCCGCGCTATAACCATTTCTTTTACACTTGTTGCAAAATTTGGTGCAGTACCCCGAGTGATACTTTTCACACCTTTGGCATAGCTGCTTCTGATTGTTGTTGTTGTTGCGGTTATTATTGTTGGTAAGATGATTGTTGTTGTTGTTGTTGTTGTTGTTGTTGTTGTTGTTGTTGTTGTTGTTATTGTTGTTGTTATTGTTGTTGAGCCGTTTGTTGTAGTTGCGATTGATGTTGCGATTGTTAGGATAGTTGTTGCGATTATTGTTGTAATTGCTGTTGTTGTTGTATTGGTGATTCTTATCACCGTTTTCCTCCCACTTTCTTTTGACTTGCTTCACATTGGCCTCTTCAGCAGTCTGTTCTTTAATTCTTTCTTCAATCTGGTTCACTAGTTTGTGAGCCATTCTACATGCCTGTTGTATGGAGGCGGGCTCGTGTGAACTTATATCTTCTTGGATTCTTTCCAGTAATCCTTTCACAAACGCGTCGATCTTCTCTTCCTCATCTTCGAACGCTCCCGGACACAATAGGCATAATTCTGTTAATCGTCTTTCATATGTGGTAATATCAAATCCTTGGATTCGTAACCCTCTAAGTTCTGTCTTGAGCTTATTGACCTCGGTTCTGGGACGGTACTTCTCGTTCATCAAGTGCTTGAATGCTGACCACGGTAGTGCGTAAGCATCATCTTATCCCACTTGCTCTAGATAGGTATTCCACCATGTTAATGCAGTACCTGTAAAGGTATGCATAGCGTACTTCACTTTGTCCTCTTCAGTACACTTACTTATGGCAAACACCGATTCGACCTTCTCGGTCCACCGTTTCAATCCGATCGGTCCTTCGGTTCCATCAAATTCTAAAGGTTTGCAGGCAATGAATTCTTTGTAGGTGCATCCTACACGATTTCCTGTACTGCTAGATCCGAGGTTATTGTTGGTATGTAGCACAGCCTATACTGCGGATATGTTTGCAGCAAGAAAGGTACGAAATTCCTCTTCGCTCATATTCATGGTTTGTCGAGTAGTCGGTGCCATTTCCTTCAAATAGTCAAATGAAACAAGTTAATCATACAGAATATTAAGAGTAGTCAATAGTATCTCGTAGCATAATATGAACTCATTTATAAAAGCTTTTTCTTAATATTAGCATTTTATAAGTTTAAATTCGGGTAGTACCTACCCGTTAAGTTCATACTTAATAGCTAATATATACAATTCAACTACTACAATTCTATATGAAAAACTGATTATAATAATATTTCGCGTTCAAACTTTTTCACAATATTTTACAAACTTATAATACCGCTTATTTTACATATAACATGAAATATAGCACACAATAACTTTGATACAAGATAGTTGTGAAGATAATTCTAGCTAGTACACAAGTCGTTCAGCAAAGGCAATAAAGACATGTAATTCATACGTCCAGAAACAAGTCATGCATTCTGGTTTTACTAGGACTACTTCCCATCCTTGGTCTTGTGGAACATAACCGTTATGGCCGTTGATAAGACAGCGTGTTGTAACGTCGTCAAAGGGATGAGGGTTACGTAATGTCCAACAGTCCCGTAACAATCTAAAAACCTTGTTTCTCACCCCAACTACTGAGTCCGTCACTTGTGGGAACGTTTTGTTTAATAGTTGTAGCCCGATGTTCTTGTTCTCACTTTGGTGAGAAGCGAACATTACTAACCCGTAAGCATAACATGCTTCTTTATGTTGCATGTTAGCCGCTTTTTCTAAATCACGAAGTCCTATATTCGGATATATTGAGTCAAAATAATTTCTTAACCCGTTGCGTAAAATAGCATTTGGGTTCCCCGCAATATATGCGTCAAAGTAAACACATCGTAACTTATAGATTTCCCAATGTGATATCCCCATCTTTTGAACGAAAGCCTTTTATAAACCAAGGCATTCTTGGAACGTTCTTCGAATTTCTTACAAACTGATCTCGCCTTAAATAGTTGTGCCGAGGAATTCTGACCGACTCTAGACAAGATTTCATCAATCATGTCTCCGGGTAGGTCTCTTAAAATATTGGGTTGTCTATCCATTTTGTGTTTTTAAACTGTAAAATAGACAAGAGTTAGATTCATAAAAAAAATACTTATTAATACAAGCAATTTTTACATATATCATAAAGCATAAGCACACTATATTACATATATTACACCACACGAATACAACTATCTTATTCCGACTCGCTCGTTTCTTCTTCTTCGATTTTGGTTCGTTTTGCCAAGTTTCTAGGGATATATGATGTTCCCCTAATACGAGCCGTCATTTTCCACATTGGTTTAGAAAAACCTGGTGGTTTAGAGGTTCCCGGGTTATTGTCACAACTTAAGAAATACGGGTGTTGACGATACATATAAAGTTTATCGGGTTTGGAATCAAATTTCTCTATTTCTATGCCCTTTCCCTTATTGTTCTCTTTTGCCTTATTAAATTGTGTTGGGGTAATTTCTATAACATCATCGGAATCCTTGTCGATCCGATTCATCGGAGAATTGGTAATCCTCCCAATACTTTGCTTCCTTGGCGGAAACACCATTGACCATAATTAACTTTGGTCAGTTGGTTGAGGATTTTCTTCTACTTAACCGTTTTATTATTTCTCCCACTGGTTCTATTTCTTCTTCTGGTTCCGATTCTTCTTCCGATTCCGATTCTTCTTCCGGTTCCGACTCTTCTTCCGGTTCCTCTTCGGGAACTTGTGAATCAGTCCACAAATCATTCCAATTTACATTTGACTCTTCATTATTATTAGGTGAGTCAATGGGACTTGTTCTAGAGGTAGACATCTATCACATAATATCAAACATGTTAAGAGATTAATATATCACAAAATATTTACATGTTAATAATATATAGTTTCCAACAAAAATGTTAAGCAATCATTTTTAAAGAAAATACGGTCGAAGTCCAGACTCACTAATGCATCCTAACAAACTCGATAAGACACACTAATGCAAATTTTCTGGTTCTCTAAGACCAACGCTCGGATACCAACTGAAATCTCCCATTCTTATTGATTAAAAACGTTCCATATTAATTGATTTCGTTGCGAGGTTTTGACCTCTATATGAGACATTTTTTTCAAAGACTGCATTCATTTTTAAAACAAACCATAACCTTTATTTCATAAATAAAGGTTTAAAAAGCTTTACGTAGATTATCAAATAATGATAATCTAAAATATCCTGTTTACACACGACCATTACATAATGGTTTACAATACAAATATGTTACATCGAAATCAGTTTCTTGAATGCAGTTTTTACACAATATCATACAAACATGGACTCTAAATCTTGTCCTTATTTTAGTATGCAACAGCGGAAGCTCTTAGTATTCAGCTGAGAATAAACATGCTTTAAACGTCAACAAAAATGTTGGTGAGTTATAGGTTTAACCTATATATATCAAATCGTAACAATAGACCACAAGATTTCATATTTCAATAAACATCCCATACATAGAGATAAAAATCATTCATATGGTGAACACCTGGTAACCGACATTAACAAGATGCATATATAAGAATATCCCCATCATTCCGGGACACCCTTCGGATATGATATAAATTTCGAAGTACTAAAGTATCCGGTACTTTGGATGGGGTTTGTTAGGCCCAATAGATCTATCTTTAGGATTCGCGTCAATTAGGGTGTCTGTTCCCTAATTCTTAGATTACCAGACTTAATAAAAAGGGGCATATTTGATTTCAATAATTCAACCATGGAATGTAGTTTCACGTACTTGTGTCTATTTTGTAAATCATTTATAAAACCTGCATGTATTCTCATCCCAAAAATATTAGATTTTAAAAGTGGGACTATAACTCACTTTCACAGATTTTTACTTCGTCGGGAAGTAAGACTTGGCCACTGGTTGATTCACGAACCTATAATAATATATACATATATATCAAAGTATGTTCAAAATATATTTACAATACTTTTAATACATTTTGATGTTTTAAGTTTATTAAGTCAGCTGTCCTCGTTAGTAACCTACAACTAGTTGTCCATAGTTAGATGTACAGAAATAAATCGATCAATATTATCTTGAATCAATCCACGACCCAGTGTATACGTATCTCAGTATTGATCACAACTCAAACTATATATATATTTTGGAATCAACCTCAACCCTGTATAGCTAACTCCAACATTCACATATAGAGTGTCTATGGTTGTTCCGCAATATATATATATATATATATATATATATATATATATATATATATATATATATATATATATATATATATATATATATATATATATATATATATAGATGGGTCGACATGATAGGTCAAAACATTGTATACGTGTCTATGGTATCTCAAGATTACATAATATACAATATAAGTTGATTAGGTTATGGTTGAAATAGATTTATTACTAACTTTCACGTAGGTAAAATGAGTAGTTTTTATCAATCTTGTTTTACAAGCCATTTCTTCGTTTCTAATCCGTTTTGAGTGATTCCAGTGGCCATGGTTTCGTATTGAACTTAACTTTATGAATCTAAATAGAAAAAGTATAAGTTTATAGTCAGAAATACAAGTTACAAGTCGTTTTTGAAAGAGGTAGTCATTTCCGTTGAAAGAACGGCATCTTGATGACCATTTTGAAAAACATACTTTCACTTTGAGTTTAACCATGATTTTTGGATATAGTTTCATGTTCATAAGAAAAATCATTTTTCCAGAAGTATAGCTTTTAAATCAAAGTTCTTCTTAGCTTTTAATTATCCCAACCAAAACAGCCCCCGGTTTTACTATGACGGCGTATATCCAGTTTTATGGTGTTTATCGTGTTTCCGGGTTTTAAATCGTTAAGTTAGCATATCATATAGATATATAACATGTGTTTAGTTGATTTTAAAAGTCTAGTTAGAAAGATTAACTTTATTTGCGAACAAGTTTAGAATTAACTAAACTATGTTCTAGTGATTACAAGTTTATAACGTTGAATAAGACAGCTTTTTATGTATGAATCGAAAGATGTTATGAAAATCATTACTACCTCAAGTTCCTTGGATAAACCTACTGGAAATGAGAAAAATGGATCTAGCTTCAAAGGATCCTTGGATGGCTTGAAAGTTCTTGAAGTAGAATCATGACACGAAAACAATTTCAAGTAAGATTTCCACTCGAAATAAGATAGTTATAGTTATAGAAATTAAATTAAAGTTTAAATATGATTATTACCTTGTATTAGAAAGATAACCTACTGTAAGTAACAAAGGTTTCTTGATCTTGGATGATTACTTGGAATGGATTTAGAAAACTTGGAAGTAAACTTGCAATCTTGGAAGTATTCTTGATTTTATAAAACTAGAACTTTTGGAATTTATGAAGAACACTTAGAACTTGAAGATAGAACTTGAGAGAGATCAATTAGATGAAGAAAATTGAAGAATGAAAGTGTTTGTAGGTATTTTTGGTCGTTGGTGCATGGATTAGATATAAAGGAAATGTAATTTTGTTTTCATGTAAATAAGTCATGAATGATTACTCATATTTTTGTAATTTTATGAGATATTTCATGCTAGTTGCCAAATGATGGTTCCCACATGTGTTAGGTGACTCACATGGGCTGCTAAGAACTGATCATTGGAGTGTATATACCAATAGTACATACATCTAAAAGCTGTGTATTGTACGAGTATGAATACGAGTGCATACGAGTAGATTTGTTGATGAAACTGAACGAGGATGTAATTGTAAGCATTTTTGTTAAGTAGAAGTATTTTGATAAGTGTCTTGAAGTCTTTCAAAAGTGTATGAATACATATTAAAACACTACATGTATATACTTTTTAACTGAGTCGTTAAGTCATCGTTAGTCGTTACATGTAAATGTTGTTTTGAATCCTTTAGGTTAACGATCTTGTTAAATGTTGTTAACCCAATGTTTATAATATAAAATGAGATTTTAAATTATTATATTATCTTGATATTATGATGTACGAATATATCTTAATATGATCTATATACATTAAATGTCGTTACAATACCTAATGAGATACATACTTATAATAAAATCATGTTAACTATATATACAACCATATATATGTCATCGTATAGTTTTTACAAGTTTTAACGTTCGTGAATCACCGGTCAACTTGGGTGGTCATTTGTCTATATAAAACCTATTCCAATTAATCAAGTCTTAATAAGTTTGATTGCTTAACATGTTGGAAACACTTAATCATGTTAACTATAAATTTCATTTAATATATATAAACATGGAAAAGTTCGGGTCACTACACAACAAGCCCCACCCAAAGTACCGGATGCTTTAGTACTTTGAAATTTATATCATGTCCGAAGGAGGATCCCGGAATGATAGGGGATATTCTTAAATGCATCTTGTTAATGTCGGTTACCAGGTGTTCAATCTATATGAATGATAATTTTGTCTCTATGCATGGGACGTATATTTATGAGAACTGGAAATGAAATTCTTGTGGTCTATTAAAATGAAGAAAATGATCGATTACGTTAAGCTAATGAACTCACCAACCTTTTGGTTGACACTTTAAAGCATGTTTATTCTCAGGTAATAAAGAAATCTTCCGCTGTGCATTTGCTCATTTTAAAGATATTAATTGGAGTCATTCATGGCATATTTCAAAAGACGTTGCATTCAAGTCGTTGAGTTCAATAGAGATTTTTATTAAGTAAATGACAGATTAGGTCATTTATAGTTGGATATTATGAAATGGTATGCATGCCTGCCAAATTTCGATGTAAAGAGAGTTTAACTTTTAAAAACGAATGCAATATCTGAAAAATGTATCATATAGAGGTCAAATACCTCGCGATGTAATCAACTATTGAGAATCGTCTATAATGTATATGAACGGGTCCTTTCATAAAAGACTTAAGCAAAACAAGATACCAATTGTTAAGGTTCGATGGAATGCTCGTAGAGTGTAGTGACCCGAACTTTTCCATGTTTATATATATTAATTGAGATTGATATTTACATGATTAAATGTTTCCAACATGTTAAGCAATCAAACTTGTTAAGATTTGATTAATTGAAATATGTTTCATATAGACAATTGACCACCCAAGTTGACCGGTGATTCACGAACGTTAAAACTTGTAAAAACTATATGATGACATATATATGGATATATATATAGTTAACATGATACTATGATAAGTAAACATATCATTAAGTATATTAACAATGAACTACATATGTAAAAACAAGACTACTAACTTAATGATTTTTAAACGAGACATATATGTAACGATTATCGTTGTAAAGACATTTAATGTATATATATCATATTAAGAGATATTCATACATGATAATATCAAGATAATATAATAATTTAAAATCTCTTTTGTTATTATAAACATTGGGTTAACAACATTTAACAAGATCGGTAACCTAAAGGTTTCAAAACAACACTTACATGTAACGACTAACGATGACTTAACGACTCAGTTAAAATGTATATACATGTAGTGTTTTAATATGTATTTATACACTTTTGAAAGACTTCAATACACTTATCAAAATACTTCTACTTAACAAAAATGCTTACAATTACATTCTCGTTCAGTTTCATCAACAATTCTACTCGTATGCACCCGTATTCGTACTCGTACAATACACAGCTTTTAGATGTATGTACTATTGGTATATACACTCCAATGATCAGCTCTTAGCAGCCCATGTGAGTCACCTAACACATGTGGGAACCATCATTTGGCAACTAGCATGAAATATCTCATAAGATTACAAAAATATGAGTAATCATTCATGACTTATTTACATGAAAACAAAATTACATATCCTTTATATCTAATCCATACACCAACGACCAAAAACACCTACAAACACTTTCATTCTTCAATTTTCTTCATCTAATTGATCTCTCTCAAGTTCTATCTTCAAGTTCTAAGTGTTCTTCATAAATTTCAAAAGTTCTAGTTTCATAAAATCAAGAATACTTTCAAGTTTGCTAGCTCACTTCCAATCTTGTAAGGTGATCATCCAACCTCAAGAAATCTTTGTTTCTTACAGTAGGTTATCATTCTAATACAAGGTAATAATCATATTCAAACTTTGGTTCAATTTCTATAACTATAACAATCTTATTTCAAGTGATGATCTTACTTGAACTTGTTTTCGTGTCATGATTCTGCTTCAAGAACTTCGAGCCATCCAAGGATCCGTTGAAGCTAGATCCATTTTTCTCTTTTCCAGTAGGTTTATCCAAGGAACTTAAGGTAGTAATGATGTTCATAACATCATTCGATTCATACATATAAAGCTATCTTATTCGAAGGTTTAAACTTTTAATCACTAGAACATAGTTTAGTTAATTCTAAACTTGTTCGCAAA